>NC_058386.1:25547500-25815000 GCF_018350175.1 Felis catus
TCATATTTTTGACAAGATATGGGTATATTTTTTATATGATTCTGTTTAGAATAACTCAAATTGCATATAGAACAACTCAAAATGTACAGATGTTTACATTTTGTAATACAAATACAAAAGTGTGTTATATCAAAAGGCCAAACTTTGACACTTTGTTGGTAAGAGACTATGATATATTTCTTTTTTTAAGTTCATTTCTTTATTTTGAGAGAGAACGTGCATGCACACACATGAGCAGGGAAGGGAGAGAGAGAGTGAGAGAGAGAGAGGGGGGGAAAGAGAGAATCCCAAGCAGGCTGCACGCTGTCAGTGTGGAGACCAACACAGGGCTTGAACGCACGAACTGTGAGGTCATGACCTGAGCTGAAATCAAAAGTCAGACACTTAACCAACTGGGCCACCTAGGCACCCTGAGAGTGTTATATATTTCTTATATTTGGACGGTTGAAAGAAAGAACTCTTCAAAGAAAGTAAAAATAGCAGGTCTTTTAAGTTGGTTAAGTGTGCAATTTTATTGTATTCAAATAATACTTTTATCATCCTTTTAAAGCACCTTACAGTTGTTTTTTGCTTGTGTCTTGTTGTAGCAGAACTACAAAGAAATTTTCATATAAAAATGATGCAGATAGGTGTTCTTGTATTGAATTTAAAGGAGATAATCCTGTGGGCCCCATTTATATTAACTTCTTGTTTAATATTTGTCTACTTTTAAACATTTGGAAATAACTCTTTGTAGTTTTTCTTAAAGAGTGTAAGCCCTTGATAACTTGTTCTGTTGGTATGAAGTCTCATCTAAAATTATAAATCCATCAGAGGATCTACAACACAACGGTGGAGAAATAAGCATTTTAGGCATGATGTTGACAATTACATTCTGTGGTCTAATAAAAGCCCTTTTATCCTGATATTGTTTTTATATTTTGAACAACATTGAGTATTAATAATAATTATATGTAACAAAAATTTTTGGTTTAATATGAATGGTAAGAACCACAAAAAGATAATACTTCACACTCACTAGAATGGCTATAATCTAAAAGATAGATATAAGTTTTGGCAAGTATATGGGGAAATTGAAACCCTCATTCGTACATTGCTGGTCAGAATATACAATGGAATAACCACTTTGGAAATCCACAGGTTGGCAATTCGTCAAAGATTTAAACATAGAATTATCTTATGACCCAGAAATTTGACTTTTAGATATAAGTTCTACTTTTAGATTCCACTCAAGAGAAATGAAATCATTTATGTCCACACAAAAATTTGTACAGGAGTGTTCAAAGCAACATTATTATTTATAGCCAAAGAGTGGAAACAACTCAAATATCCATCAACTAATGAATGGATAAACAAAATATGGTACACCCATTCAATGGAATATTATTTAGCCACAAAGAGGAATGACATACTGATAAATGCTGTAACATGGATGAACCTTGAAAATATTAAGCTAAGCATGAGAAGCCAGGCACAAAAAGGCTACGTACTGTATGATTCCACCTATACAAGATGTCCAAAATAGGCAAATCCATAGAGGCAGAAATTAGAAGTAGATTAGTGGTTGTTGAAGGCTGGGGAAGATTGGGATGAAATGACTAGTGACCAATTGGGTCAACATTTCTTTGAGGGATGAAAGTTTCCTAGAGTTGATTGTGTTCCTGGTTCTGTGACTATACTAAAAACGATTTACATGGGTAAATTGATATGTGAATTATTCTTCTTACATGTGTGCAGTTTCTTTGAGAGAACAGTTTTAAAGAGAGTAGTGTGCCGGTAAATGCTTAACCATTGGTTCTCCAAGTGTAATTCTGACATCTAAGTGGTCTTGACCCTTTAATTTGCATTGGCAAATAAGAGTGAGACACTGGAGATATATGTCAGAACTGTATTTGTTTATCATTGATGTAAGCAACTTCTCTACTGAATCAAATTATCGTTTTTGAATATGAGAGGAATATTTTTATGTTTGTGCTTTTACCAATATAACAGCCGTAGGCCTGACACTGTTAAGTTTAATCTACATTAATAACATTTTCTCCATGTTGCCTCAAGTATAGACAGACAACAAAAACAATAAATCATAACCTGAATTGTAGAATTTGGCAACTTCTGGGGTATATACTCCCACCATGGCTCATGATTGCAAGCTACCAACATAAGATCACTAAATGTGCAGTTGGGGAAAGATGTGCGGTGGCAAACTATTATATAATATTTATGCCATACATAATACTGTCTTCATACTGTCGATGAAGAATCTGGCCAAGTAATTTGGAATTTTTGAACTTTAAATGTCTAATACCTTTGTTTTTAATACAGTATATTTAATTGTAAGCTTCTATAATTTGATTTTTTAATAATGACTGTGTTTAACAACCTGCTTACAAGAATTTCTGAAAATTGTACTCATTGACTCCTACTGGTATGAACCGGCTCCAGCCCACAAGTGAAATAACATCTGAATGAGGAGGTTCTGCATTTGCAATGTTGAAGACTGGTTTATAAGATAGACTTGGCCTTTTGAGATAGGCTGTAGACATGTAACCTTTAATAAATGAAGCTTTGAAAACAAGGAACCAAGGGGAAATGCAAGTACAAGAGATATTAAGCAGGTTATTCATTTGAAATTATGTATTGAGTTCCTAACACATTCAAGACACCGTAATGGGTCCTAGTAATGTAAAAGGTAAATACACATACAATTTCTGCCTCTGGGTTAGACATGCAAACAAACCAAGTATTGTAAGGAATATGTTATGATAAAGTACAGACATATGTCCCAAGGGCTATGGGAGAAGAAAAGACAGAAAGACTATTTCTAGAAAAGCCAAGTCATTCTTTCGGAAGAAGTGGAAATGAAGAAAATTTAAAGCAAAGAATATAACATTAAAAAGCATGAGAATGTGAAATGAATCACGGATGGACGGCTTCTAAAATTCACATGCTAAAAACCTGTTATGTAACTGACGTGTCCTGCTTCATCCGCCCAAGGTGTAAACACAGTCGTATTGTTTTGAATTTCTTAATTCCTATTTCCTAACTATGTAATTCCCTAAATCTCCTAATTTCTATTTTCCTATCTGCCCTTCTTAATTTCTTTCTGCCCTTTTGGGTAGAAGTGCATCATCTCTCCCTAGATCCCACCCTGACCCATGAATTTCCATCAACTCTTGGTTCTTATTCAACATAACAGGGAGGGACAGTAGTCCTTTAATCATGCTTTCACACACAGGTAATACATACTTGGGATCCAAAGTCACAGTTCTCTGGCACTCATGTGATTAGTTGTCATTTCTCAAAAGAAAAGTACTTACTGGGTGGACACAGTTTTCCTCCCCAACCCGTAGGCAATTGGGTAGTCTCAGGTGTGAGCCAGACTTCAGCTGGCACTTCCTTCCGGACTGACTTCCCAGGGGCACTCTTGCTGTCCTTTCCTCCTAGCATAGCTATGCATGAGAAGGGGTATGGTGCCTTTTGTTCAGCCACATAAGTAGGTATAATTAAGAGAAACCACTCAAAACTCTCTTCGCAGAACAGAGCTCTGCTCAGGTTGACTCTATCCCGATTGCATTCAGAAGCAGCTGGCAACTTCCCAATCTCTCTCTCTCATATGAGTGAAATCATATGGTAGTTGTCTTTTTCTGACTGACTTATTTCATTTAGCATAACACTCTCTAGCTCCATCCATGTCATTGTAAATGGCAAGAGTTCATTCTTTCTATGGCTGAGCAATATTCCAGTGTGTGTGTATATGTACATATATACCACACACACATATCAGGGTGCATGTATCCCTTCGAATTAATATTTTTTTTATTCATTGGGGAAATATCTAGTAGTACAATTGCTGATAGTTCCATTTTAGCTTTTTGAAGAACCTCCATATTGTTTTCCAGAGTGCCTGCACCAGTTTGCATTCCCACCAATAGTGCAACAGAGTTCCTCTTTTTCCACACCCTTGCCAACACCTGTTGTTTCTTGTGTTGTTAATTTTAGCCATTCTGACAGGTGTGAGGTGATATCTCATTGTAGCTTTGATTTGTATTCCCTGATGATGAGTGATGTTGAGCATCCTTTCATCTGTCTGTTGGCCATCTGTCTGTCTTCTTTGGAAAAATGTCTATCCATGTCTTCTGTCCATTCTTTAATTGGATTATTTGTTTTGGGGGGTGTTGAGTTTTATAAGTTCTTTATATATTTTGGATACCAACCCTTTATCAAATATGTCATTTGCAAGTAGGTATACTCAAGCAATCACTCATAAGCACAATTTCCGGCTATGTTCACTATTAACTCATAACTCTGAGGTTTCCAGTCTTTAGGATCCTCCTTCCTTGCACTTTAAAGGCATTTAGTTGTCAGGATCCTTTAGAATCTTCTCAAAAATTTATGAAGACGAGCAAGTTTGCTTGCTTCAGATGCCAACAAATGTGTTGCTGGGGCCTAGTTTTCAGCCCTTCTTGTAATACCTAAGGGGAAGGAAAAATTCTTCCTTTACCATTCAAGCTCTTCCAGCTGGACTAAGAATTGATGTGAGACAGATTTACAGGAGAAAAAAGTCAAAGTTTTATTATGTGCACACAAAGGCCCAATAATGAAATTGATTCCTAAAGAAATGACTAAGGCAGGCAGTTGTTTTTTTGGTTTGGGTTTTGGTTTGTTTGTTTGTTTTTTACTTTTCAAAGAGGCATTAAATCTCTGAGGAATTGACAGGACCAAAAAAACTTTGAGAGTTTCCATTAGTAAGGAATTCCAAACAGAATTTGGACTGCACTTGTACATTGGTAAAAACAAGGATTGTTTTCTCAGCCTTCTCAGCTCTAAATTCCCTTTGGTGATAAGGATGTCTTTTTTCCTTTTGGTACAGGGAGAATACCTTTCACAGGGGATATTTATTTCCTGCTTTCAGGGAGACAGAAGACTGTCTGGATGTGTTTCTTGTACAGTCTGTCTCTTAAGTAACTTTTATTTAAAATAACCAGTATGCCGGGGCGCCTGGGTGGCTCAGTTGGTTGAGCTTCCAACTTCAGCTCAGGTCATGATCTCATGGCTCGTGGGTTCAAGCCCCACGTAGGGCTCTGTGCTGACAGCTTGGAGCCTGGAGCCTGCTTCAGAGTATGTGTCTGCCTCTCTCTCTGTCCCTTCCCTGCTTGCTCTCTCTCTCTTGCTCGCTTGCTCTCAAAAATAAACATTAAAAAAATAATAAAATAATTCTGTGCTGAGAGCTCTCTGCTTCCAATTCTGTGTCTCCCTCTCTCTGCCCCTTCCCTGCTTGCTCTCTCTCTCTCTCTCTCTCAAAAATAATAAACATTAAGAAAAAAGAAAATTAAAAAAATACTAAAATAAAATTATAATAAAAGAAAAGAAAAGAAAAGAATCATTATGCCAAAGTAGCCCATCTTGTGGCAGTCTGCCCTTGGCACTCTGTATACCCTAAGAGTTCCCTTGCCCCAATTCAAGTTGGAATAAGCCCTTACAGATCCCTATCTTGTCGTGCATTTTCTGGTTCCACTTAGAGGCAACAGGATCTTCTAACTCGTGTACTGGAATATTTCGGTTCTCTAATGCTGGCTAAGGCCTTAAACCCAAGTATTTGCAAAATGGCATAACCTGTCTGGAAATACACCTTCCTTTTGCAGGCATTATATTCACTTGCACCTTTTAGTCAGAGACCTCCACTTACCTTATTAAGTAGTCAACCAATCTGCACTGATCATTACAACGGTGTCTCCTGAGTAGCATGTTGAACGAAACTAATCTCTGCAGTTGCATCATTGATTTTACATCTAATAAAAATCCCAAGTATTTATTCTCATGAGTTGTTCATTTGTTTTTTAATGTGATTTTCTACCTGAGCATGTGTCGGTTTCCTTAATTAAAACATTATTCCATATATAGTGATAATATTTTAATAACATTTTTAGGGGATTCTGGATTTGCAGTTCCTTTTCTTTCCCATCCAAAGATTTTGTTTCCTTTCTATTTCCCACCCCCTTCCACCTGCCCTGTAAAATCTTGTAATTACTAATATTATGTACCCTCTGATACCATGCTTTGAGAAAGGCACATCACCTCTCTGGTATCATTCTCAACAATTCATAACCTAAATCTAATCGTATAAAAAACATGGGGCAAGCCTAACTGGGAGAACCTTCTATAAAATCGCCAACCAGTCTTCTTCAAAATCTTATAACTCCCATTTCGTTAAACAAGCTGTCAAAAGCACATATTCTGTACATTTGACAAAGATTAAAAGTACCTGAGAAAACATTTTAAGTTGATGTTTCATTAAATCAATGAAGTGATTAAAATTTTACCTGCCAGTTTGCCTAAAATAAGAGTGTACAAATAGTTTTATAACACATTTCCATCTCTTCTCTCTGCAGGCGACTCAGCTAATCTAACCTGCAGAGCTTTCTTTGGGTACAGTGGAGATGTCAGTCCTTTAATTTACTGGATGAAAGGAGAGAAGTTTATTGAAGATCTGGATGAAAATCGAGTTTGGGAAAGTGACATTAGGTAAAATATTTTTTTTCTTTGAACTTATACAGTCAAGTTAACATTAGCTCTGTTAGTGAATAGAAAGTGAGCTAAAGGAAAATAAATGGGTTTTTGCTATTTGGGGGTGGGGGTTATTATCATAAGAAAAATATCTCAACATTTAATGGCAATGACACTATTACGAGACTGACTATGGAATTGCAGAACACGGATGCCATTTGCAGAGAATTTAAAGGAAATTAAAAAAAAGAGTTTTTCACTAAAGAATATACTGAGTATGAGACAGACCAAAATACCATCAAATGTGGAATATGATATTGATGTGATATGATATTGATATGATATTATGCCTTTTGTTGGTAAGAGCTCTTTTTTTAATTGTCACGAGGAAGTTTTGACTCAACCAAACACAATCTTTGTCATTTCCTTTTATATGTTTTTTACATATCTTAGCCATTAAGCAGGCTCTACAACACTTGATAGGGATGATAAAGGATACACAAAATATTTTCATTGTCTTTTTTAGTCCGACTTTAAGGTCTAAATATTACTCTAGTGGGAATGATAAAGAATAACCATTAAAAAATACCATCTATTTTGAGGGCAGAATGCTTAAACCTCTTTTTTAAAAGTATTTATTTGTTCATTTACTTCCAAGTAAGTATTCAATTATGACTAAAATTATGCTTGGACATAGATACTCATTTTTAATCATGGTATAAGCAAGCAGGCACATAAATAGTAATTAAGTTACAAGTGAGTCAAACTGCTGATCATGTGTAAACACTCTCCCATCTAAAGGTCGCGTCTTCTGGGTATATGTGGGCATGTCAACCAAGTTTCCTCTTCTTAAATGCAAAGACTTTCAAAACTTGATCAAAGGTATAAGTGAAAAAGTTTTTCAGTAGAAAACAAAAACGTATAAAACTGTCATATAGGGTTATTTCTATTGGGATCTTCTTCCCGGCAACAAATACACAAGAATATTGTACTCCAGTTGGGTTCTGAGATGCCCAGATGGGCAATTCTCCAATATGTACTAAACTGTTCCTCTGCCATTTTTCATATTTACAACTTCACTATTATCTTTTACCCACATACTTTGAAATGTTAAAGTTAAGGAAGGACAATAAACCTCCTAACTTTTCCCCTCTCTCTTTTTATGGGTGCTCAAGAAAGATTCCAGAAAGGTATTTTTCTTTAAATCAACATTAGGAAGTAATGTACAGACATGAGTCACCAAACAGATCAGAGGACATTGGAAGCAGGGAAAGGGAGCCTTGCTTTGAAGTTTTCTATTTGCTCTGAAAGATTATGAAAATCTTTGACAAGTGAGGTTAGTGCTTACCGTTAATTTTAGTGTCAGAATTAAACACTTCATCAGAATACTTAGTCTATAGGTTTATACTTTCACATTTCTTTTAAAATCGTCAATTGACTTGTATCATTTTTTAAAAAATGCCAGGCTGGAGCTTTCGAACGAAATGTCAAAATAGCTCAGAAATGTTCTCTTCTTCCTTTAAAGAAGAAAAAACTAACCTGATCTATAATTAGTCCTCCAGCATAAGACGTTAGAATTGCTTCTCTCACCTTTAGCATATCATATTTCTTAGAGGGAGAGCAATGTGTAAACTTTTCTTCAAGGTCCTTCTCACCTCTTTATCATGACAGTGTGATTGTCCTGCTATGAGAGATAATTAACTGCAACTTCATTAGCATGTCCAAAAACAAGCTTCCTCATTAGAAGTGAAGAGGAAAAGGGCATGATATAATTTAATTAAGATAGCGTCAATCCCTAGCCAGATTTGAAGCATAGATGCTGTAGGTATTTTCCCAGCACATTCAGATTCATCTAAATTTTTTTTCTTTTTCACGTCTTGTGTATGTTTGTGTGGGGTTTTTTGTTTCGTTTCGCTTTATATTTTAGAATTCTCAAGGAGCATCTCGGGGAACAGGAAGTTTCCATCTCATTAATCGTGGACTCTGTAGAAGAAGGTGACTTGGGAAATTACTCCTGTTACGTTGAAAATGGAAACGGGCGTCGGCATGCCAGTGTTCTCCTTCACAAACGGGGTGAGTGTCACCTTCTAAGCTTGAGTAGTCCTGAAACTAGAAAAGAGAGGGAAAGAATTGGAACCAAAAAGAAAAAAGGTGTGCTTTTCTACCTCAGTTTGTCCTAAATAAAACAATCACACTAGCATTAGGGCCATCATGGCAGATAACACAGTGGGAGGGTGACTAGCTCAGGATCTAGAGTCAAACATCGATTCCTTGCTGGGCTTTACCACCAAATCTAGAACCTTGCGGGTGATATCTCACTTCCCTAAGCCTCGGTTTCCTGATCCTCGCCAGCCCATGGTCAACAATGGTAGCAACTCTTCAGTGTGTTTTAAGGATGAAAAAAGACAAGAAACGTGAAGAGCTTGGCACAAAACCTGTACACAAGAGAAGTGAAGTTAAATGCTGCTTATTATTGTTACAAGGAGGCAAACCAAGAAAAAAATAACGGGCATAATTTTAAGTCACATTATGTTCTCTGTTTGAAGGTTCCTTCTTTGGTGTAAGGATCACGACATTGTTTTCTGCATTGGAGAGCTTTCACATGTGTAATATCTTCTCAGGGTTAATAGGAATTCCTTACTTACTCATTAATGAATTATTCAATTATTACTATTAATAATTTAAGTAAAACAGGTTGTGATCAAGTATGATATCTGCTGCACTAAATGTGATTCCGCAACAACCCTTAGTCACAGGGTTAAAACATGCATAAATATAGATTGAATTGTTTCCAATTAGAGCCTGTTGAAAAACAAAATTCAGCTGAGTAAATGTGAAGATCTAATTGGCTTTATTAAATGACCCATGAATGGGGCAGAGCTGAGGAGCTGCACAAAATGGAAGGCTTTTATAAGAAGGAGGGTGGGGCAAGAAATTATTAACAAAAGAAAGAAAAGTATTGTTTCAAGCCAGGCTGGCTTCCCTAGGTAGGTGAGAGACTGGGAAAGGCCGGGCTTTTTATCATGCAGATGACCTCCCCTGTGCTAATGAAGTCATTTCAAATTGGCTTTTAAAAGGTAACATTCCTGCGGGGCTGGAGGGTTCTGTGGGTTAGGCATTGACTTCAGCTCAGGGCATGATCTCAAGGTCATGATCTCATGGTTCATGAATTCAAGTCCCGCATCGGGCTCTCTACTGACAGCACAGATCCTCTGTCTCCCTCTTACTCGCCCCTCCCCTGCTCACAATCTCTCTCTCTCAAAAAGGAATAAACATTAAAAAAATAAACAAAAAAATAAATGAATCAAAGGTCACATTTCTGAGATAGGTCCCAACCATAATTAAGTCTTGCTTTGCTGTTGGGCAGGGAGGCAGATAACTCCACTGGGGGCTTGTTGTTTTTGTTTTTGTTTTTTCTTTTTTAACAAGACCCTTGTAAACTTAGAACCATGCCTTCACTGCAGAAATTTTTCATGTATATTACAAGAGAAATACGGGGTTTTTTGTACATTATGCTAAGTGAAAACTTTCCAGTTTGGGGAGTGAGTACACTTGATGTTTTCTTACTCAGCAAATTCATAATGATTTTAATTTCAAAGCACATGTTTAATCCTAGACTCTTTGAGGTTGAAAAAGAAAGAGAACCTTGAAGACTCTTCCCCCCACTTCATCGGGCAATAGATTCCCTTTGAATAATGTTACTGAAAGATATTAAAACAGACACTTCTGTTGTCAGGTTACTGCAATATTAAAATAGTCTACCTTTGGAGGATGTGAGTGGAGGGGAAAGGTAAGGAGCAGGTAGCAATGATTGTTCCTTTCTTTATATAGCCTCACATGAAGGAATTGAGAATAGGAATGTTATGCCTATAAAAGGACGGAAATAGCTTCCCAGAGTTGGAAGCAACTTAAATGTTGTGTAACTGAACCACTCCGTAACATTTTCCTAAGGGATCCGTCAGCTTATACTGGATCACATTCCCTCTGAAGGAAGCCAGTTCTATCTCTAGAAAAACCTGTTAGAAAGCATCCCTGTTTCACTGTCTGCCCCTTGGCCCGAGTTCTACACTTTTAATCTCTCTTCTCCCAGACAGCCCTTCAAAAGTTTGTTTACTATCACCATGATCCTCCTGGGCCTTTACTTCCCTGGATTCAACTTGTTTAGTTTTTTTTTTAATTTCCTTTTCCTTTCTGTGGATACAATACTTTGACCATCCTGTTCACTCCCTTGAATATGCTCTAATTAGAGTCTGAATTATTTCTCAAGAAGAGAGAAGATATAGGGCACCTAGAAACATCTGTTGACTTAGGGCACCTGGGTGGCTCAGTTGGTTAAGCATCCAACTATATTTTTAAAAAATTTTTAATGTTTTTTTTCTTTTTACTTATCTTTGAGATAAAGAGAGAAAAAAAAACACACACACAAGCTGGGGAGGGGCACAGAAAGAGGGAGACACAGAATCTGAAGCAGGCTTCAGGCTGTCAGCACAGAGCCCAATGCAGGGCTTGAACTCGCAAATGTGAGATCATGACCTGAGCCAAAGTTGGACACTTAACTGACTGAGCCACCCAGGAGCCCCAAGCACCCAACTCTTTGGTTTCGGCTTGGGGTTCCCTCTCTCCTTCTCTCTCTGTCCCTCCCTCACTTGTGCTCTCTCTCTCTTAAAATAAATAAATAAACTTAAAAAAAATCTGTTGGCTTGGACAACACATATTTCTTTTAGGACAAGGTAGGAGTAACAGTTAAGTATTGATCATCAGAGAGCAAGAGATAGTTAGCAGAGATAACCCCTTCAAGGGTCCTGCTAGCTGAATTAAGAATCAAATTGACTTGAGACAGATTAACAGGAGAAAATCAAATTTAATAGTGTATATATGGGGGATCGACACAGACATGGAAGTTCTGAAGATAAGAAAAATGAGGTATATATGTCATCCTGAACTAAGGAGAAGAGGGTAGGGGTCAGGGACTTTGGAGGAAAGGAATGCATTTCACAGGATGGTAAGAAGAACAACAGATGTTTGGTAATTAGGTGTTTGCCCCACCATACAGATGGATCACTCAGGGAAATTTTATCTCTGCTAGGGACGCCTGGGTGGCTCAGTGGGTTAAGCATTCAATTCTTCATTTCAGCTATTCGGAGTCTGGATTTCAGGTTAGGTCATAATCTCACAGCTCATGAGCTTGAGCCTCCTGTCAGGCTCTGCCCTGACAGTGTGGAGCCTGCTTAGGATTCTCTCTCTCTCCCTCTGTCTCTGCCTTTCCCTGCTCATGTACTCTCTGTCACAATAAATAAATTAAAAAAAAAAAAATCTCTGCTAATAACCCTTATTCAGGGAAGGACCACTAATTTCCAGTCTTGTCTGTAGTTAAGGGAAGGACAAAAGTTTTTCTTGAGCCCGTAGGGTTTCAGTTACCTTCAGCTCAGAATAATCTTCATGCCAAAGTGGCCCATCTTGGGGTGGCCTGCCCTTGGCCCCTACAGGATCATAAGGAGAAAAGAAGGAAAATGAATTGTATCTGAGGAGGCACACAGCCAGGAAGGGTCAAATACCCCCGGGCTATTTTTAGCATTTGTGGCCTAAGGTTAAGTTGCCCATAGCTACAAAAGCTTCCAGAACTACAAAAATAAATGATTGAAGAATCAAGGAAATTGTTTGAAAAACTTTCCTGATACTGTCTGGTTCCCTAGACACGGAGAAGAAAATTGTGGCCAATGTTGGAGCGGTCGTTCATACTTAAATGCACAAGAGTTTTCAAATATGTATATGTACTGCAAGCATTTTGGTTTTAGTAAAACAAAAGCATTAAGAAGCGAAAAAGGGGTTTGTTCTTCAAGGTCAGGTACTCCAAAAGTCCCTTTTAAAGTTAGCTTGTGCCTTCCTTTCAAGGGAGCAGCAGCAATTGAGTCATCAGTTCACAAAGGTAGCAAGGCATGCAGTTTCCTGCCCTTGAGAGGCTTATGATCATGGGGAATGTTCTATCCCACTCATCTTTGTGAAAAAGAAAGGACTTCGGTTAACATGTGGCACGACTGCAAGTTCCCCGCCTGGCAAGGTTCAGAAGGTCAAGGCACAGCACATGCAGGTCTATAGTTTTGGTCTTGGACCACGGAGTCCCTGAAGGAGTCAGATTATTGTCATGCTAGCAATTAGGGAATTCTCAGATGAGTTGCCGTATTACTCAGAAGACTAAAAGCTCAGAGAAGGAACTGGAAGCTGTCACTATTAATCATATTTTTCTGCCATTTACTCATAAATCCCTTAACTTATCTTATTGGCCTTCCAAGCCTTTCATTTTAAAACCTCCCTAAAGACATGTGGTAAACCATTTGATGAATACAGAGCTTGCAAACCACCATTATCAGGTTTTTTGACAGGTACCCTTGCCAGGCCACACCTCCGTGCAAGTAACTGAAGCATTTTTTCTGCCACCATTACCTTTTGTTCAGTATTGTTGACATAATAAAAATGATGTCAGAGCCCGCCAATGGGTGGTGTGTATTAGGATAGAAAACCTTTCCTGTCTTCCATTCTAGGTTCTTTGGCTCATCTAATAATTAAATTGACATAAGACAGATTAACAGGAGAAAAACCAATTTAATTCCGTACATATGGGAGCCCCAGAGATAAGAGATTCAGGGACAATCTCATGGCTTATCTGCCATCCTGAGCTAAGGAATGGGGCAGCGGTCTGGGGCTTCAGAGGGGAGGAGGGTAATTCATAGGACAATAAGAGCTGATGTTTGACTATACCTCTACTGTATAGTCAGGTCTTTCAGGCACAAAGTTATCTCAGGTACTAGATTTCTTTCTGGGCCAGGCCCCTTATCTAATTTCATTTAGGTAGTTAAGGGAGAGGTAAACAGTTTTCTTGAGACTGCTGTGTCTTGATTGCATTTAGTTCAAAATCACCCTCATGCCAAAGCAGCATGTTTTGGGATGGCAAAACCTGTCCCCCTTCTCATGGATTCTTGGAGATATCACTCACATGTATCAAATGAGTCTTTCTTTTGTGTGTGTGTTTTTATTGATTTTTGAGAGAGAGAGAGTGAGAGAGAGCCAGGGTGGGGCAGAGAGACAGGGAGACAGAATCCAGAGCAGGCTCCAAACTGTCAGCACAGAGCCCGATGCGGTGCTCGAACCCATGAATTATTGGATCATGACCTGAGCCGAAGTCGGACGCTCAATCAACTGAGCCACTGAGGCGTCCCTCAAATGTGTCATTCTTAATGCTAAGAGAATACTACAGTAAAGAATTCAGCTAGGATTGAACTAGGCTAGATTATAGACCAGACTTTTATCTTAAAAAAAATCTTAATTCCACAAAAACTGGGTGAAAATTTGCTAGGAAATTTGACCATAGAAAAACTTTCTATGGGGGCTCCTGCGTGGCTCAGTCGGTTGGGCGTCCGACTTCAGCTCACCTCATGATCTCACAGTTCGTGAGTTCGAGCCCCGCATCAGGCTCTGTGCTGACAGCTTAGAGCCTGGAGCCTGCCTCGAGTTCTGTGTCTCCCTCTTTCTCTGTTCCTCCCCCGCTCATGCTCTGTCTCTCTCTCTCTCCTTCAAAAATAAATAAAAAGGTTAAAAACAAATTTTTTTAATAAAAAAAGAAAAAAATTTAAAAAAATGCAAAACTTTCTATGAGGGGTGCCTAGCTGATTCAGTCACTACAGTGTGCAACTGTATTTCAGGTTTGTGGGTTCGATCCCCATGTTTGATGTAGAGATTATTTTAAAAAAATAAAATCTTAGAAAGAAAGCACGAAAGAAAGCACGAAAGAAAGAAAGAAAGAGGGAAAGAAAGAGGGAAAGAAAGAAAGAAAGAAAGAAAGAAAGAAAGAAAGAAAGAAAGAGGGAAAGAAAGAAAGAAAGAAAGAAAGAAAGAAAGAAAGAAAGAAAGAAAGAAAGAAAGAAAGAAAGAAAGAAAGAAAGAAAGAAAGAAAGAAAGAACGAAAGAAAGAGGGAAAGAAAGAAAGAAAGAAAGAAAGAAAGAAAGAAGGAAAGAAAGAAAGAAAGAAAGAAAGAAAGAAAGAAAGAAAGAAAGAAAGAAAGAAAGAAAGAAAGAAAGAAAGAAAGAAAGAAAGAAAGAAAGAAAGAAAGAAAGAAAGAAAAAGTTTCTATGGGAATATTCAAAATTGTTGATTCCTTTAGCCAGGGAAGGTACTTGGACAGACAGTTGAGATCACGTCAGATATTCAGTGTAGATATATTTCACATATTCTACAAAGAACTAGATTATTCAGTGAACAAGAGATAAAGGGCCATGGGACAATATTAGTGTTCACTCTAGTCCCTGACCTGACAAGCATGCTTGAGAAAGAACCAAAGCACAAAGTTGGCACATTCGTTTCTATGTTATTTCTTATTCCCACTGTTGCCCATATGTGAGTGAATTTCATGTTTCAGTCTCTGAATCTCTTACCCTGATGCTTTTGCTTAGGTTTCTAATTGCTGCTGCCTGACTTTGGCATGCATCCAACACTGGCCTTCACCTTTTTAGCTTCCCTCCAAAATCCTATCCTTAACTATTCCCTCCATCTTTGTTTTCCAATTCCCTGACACAAAGGATTCTTCAGAGCAGCCCTGTACTGTGGCCTCAGGCCGAGCCGCACTTGCACCCATCAGGCAGTCCTAAATTACTTCTTCACTGTGTTTCTTGTCCATACCAAAACTCTGGATGGCCTCACAGTGCTACTGTATGGAACAAAGTGGTTTAATGGTTAAAGGTATAGACTCTGTGTTTACTGTGTTACTGTTACTGAACTTAATCGTGTCCATGCACACAATGCTCAGTAAGCCAATGTCTGGGATACTGATTTTGTTTTTTGTTTTTGGTTGTTTTCTTCCAAAAGTTTATTTACTTATTTTTGAGAGAGAGAGGGAGAGAGAGAGAGAGAGAGAGAGAGAGAGAGAGAACACATGTGCAAACGGGGGAAGAGTGAGAGGGAGAGAGTCCCAAGCAGGGTCTGTACTCAGCATGGAGCCTAACATGGGGCTCCATCCCATGACCATGATATCATGACCTGAGCCAAAACCAAGAGTCCATCACTGAACAGACTGAGCCACCCAGGCACCCCGAGACACTGGTTTTGAAGCAAAGAAAGCCTTATTATGAGAAAGACAGCCCATGGAGAAGGCTAGAGTCATTCCCAAAGTTTCCTGGCCCAGTGAAGCCTAGGGACAGTTTATATGTTTGGGGAAGGCGGTAAATATGTGAGAGGAGGGAGAGGGGTTTCTTGAGAGGGAGGGCCTTGAAACAACCTAGAGGTAAGCATTCTTCCTGACAATGACACACTATCTGGGGGGTACAATCAGATACCTCAAAACAAATGTTACCATGACAGTCCCTATTAGATTTCTACGGTCAGAGCGCAGGGATAAAAAAGGACAAAGTTAATGACTGATCATGCACGAGGTTAAGAGGTGGGCATGAAACATAAGCCAATAGGGAACAAAACAGAACGTGGAGCTGATAATGTAACTAATACCAACTATAGTGCTGCTTACATTTTCAAAACAGGTCCAGGAACCAAGCATCTGGCCCCACTATCTTGGGTAAATCACTTAATCTCTGTGAGCCTCAAATTTCTCTTCCATAAGATGGGAATAATTATAGTACCTACCATATAGAGGAGCTATGAAGATTAAATAAACTAGTATGTGTCAACACGTATCACAGTGTCTGACACATATTTATCACCCAATAAATGTGAGCAGCTATTACGTGATTTCTCTGCTCCCACTACATGATATTCTGAGTAATTTAGGACGCAGAATAATATGTTCCATTAAAAACTCCCGCAAATCTAATTTTAAAATCTAATTTGTCTTGTATTAAAATGGCCAGCCTTAGCTCCAGCCCCATTGAGTCTATATTTTACCTTATAATAAATTTATTTAGTTTGCGCTGTCCTAAAGGAGAGCTTCTTTCATTTATTCAGGCATTGAATGATAATTATTAAGAGCCTACTATGTGGCTGGCACTCATAAAATTAAATGGACAGGAAATAAGAGGCAATATAATTTGAAATGCCACCGTCTTCTTTTTAAATTACTTTGATATTAAGCATTCCTAATATAGAATTGTGCTGCTAGGAAATGTTTAGCTTTGAAGCTGTCACATTAAGGCAATGTTCATTAACAATCCTGTTCTGAATGATTATGTTTAGATACATTGATTACAATAATACGGCAATCCATTCATCATGAAGTAGTTTGGGAGCTAGCAAACTATCTCTCTGAGAGACCAGCACCAGTTAATAATGATAAACATGTAGGTTTTCTCTATTCCCTCTCAAGCCCATTTTAATTCTTGCACACATACACTTTCCCTCTCCCTCCAAAGAATGTAATCAATAGAAATTAGACTTGCTCAATAAACTCCCTAGCCCCCAGAATATCTTTAGTAATGTAATTAACATGTACATCATTTAGGACACATTGTTTTAAAGTCAGATGAATTTAGACCCAGCAGACTCTATCCCTTTTTGTAATGAATCATTTTTTGTAATATATGCCCTTATCCTTGTTAGTATTTACCTACTGTATTTATTTACTGAGAGATACAGTGAGATCACAGAACTGTTTAAGCCTCTCTTGGGGCTCAACATTTGACATCGTTGATCACTGACTTCACAATATGGCACAGCCAAACTTGGCCCAGATCAAACCCTTCTACCTCTCTTTCTGGTGGCATCTCCCTAGAAAGACAATGGCTCGTTAAAAACTGAACAGAGTCGCTTTTACTGAGTTACTGCTCTAGGGAGGAAAAAAATTTTCCTTTTACCCTTCTAGGTTCTTGCCTGAGACCTCCCTGTAATAAGAAACCAGATTAACAGGAGACAAACAAACGGAAGTTTAATAACTTATATACCTCTTCTATGCAAGGGAGATATCCAGGAAGATCAGGCAGCTCCCTGAAAAGGCCTGAGCTGCTCCCTTAAATACCATCTCTGGGGAAAGGCAAAAGAAGTCGCTGGGGATAGGAGAGCCAGTAATGGAAAATTTCCAGGAGAAACACAGTAATCAAGGGTGTGGTTGTTATGCAGATTTAAGTCTTTGCTTCCTCCATTGGTAAGAGTTTTTAGACTTAAGACGCCCATACAAATGGAGATTTCCCTTATACAAGTAAATGTCTTTTACAAAAGGGTAACTTCTTGGTTTTCAAAATTTCTCCTGTGTCTGTAGTTCCTTAAAAATAATCCGCCTAAAATAATCCATATGCCAAAAAGACATATTTTGGGGTGATATATTCTCTTCTCCTTCATTGCTTCTGCAGTGCCCACATGTTAAGGAACTTTAGTCATGGTGCTGTAGCATCTCCACATCAGAGCCATGATGTTTAACACATTCTTTCCTTGGAGAAGAGCTGACATTTTGCAGTCAAAATGTTTCATGTCCTGTAACATTTTTCTTGCTTCTCTGCTCCTCAGTTGTGTAGGACATCTAAACAGCTGACCTCAATTCTTTCTTTTTTTTTTTTCTTGATAAATAATGCCCAAACAAAAAATACACTTGATGGCTATTACACCAGTAGCACAAATTGTCCGATACTGGTGATTTTGTACCTTTGGGTTTCTTGATATGGACACTTCAGCAAGGTTATTTACCACCAAAATTACAGGCATGAAAACTAACCTTTGGAGCTATTTCCTTAGACATAAAATATATGAGGTAAGTGAGATTACATTCAACTTATTTCTGCCTCAGCACTGAAATATCTTTTCAGAACTCTGTCGATCCCGGTTTTTCCTGATCGGCTACAGGATGAAGACTTTTTATGTAGTATAGTCTTGCCTTTTCCTCATTTTAGTCATTCAGTTTGCTTTAGTGTGAAGTAGACTATTCAAGCAGCATCTTTGTTAGGAAAGAGAAGGACCGCTGTTTGTGGACGATTAGCTTATTTCTCAGTTAATAAACATCAAGGGCGGGGGGGGGGGTGTGGATCCTGGACAAAGCCGGTATTGGGACCAAGAATGATAAACCTTCAGTTTTTATCATTCATGTTGAACTAATCATGAGGGCCCAAGCTCTCACTTTAATTATACGTGGACCTAGTCAATGGAAGTCCTTTACCTGCCTTATTGAAATTTTCACTTGTTTTGCAGCTAACTGTTAAATTCTTGATCAACACCTTTAACTTGTATTTCCGTGTTCTACTACTCAACATACGTAACCCACTTGTAAATGTGAGTGGGATGATTAAATGTATTCTGAGTAATATAAACTTTGTCTGCAGGAAGGTTTCTTAATCTTGCCACGACTGACTGTTTGGACTTGGGTAATTCTTTGCTGTGGGGGTCGGTCATATGCACTGTAGAATGTTTAGCAGCATCCCCAGCCTCCACCCGTTAGATGCCAACACTACCTTCCCTAGTTGGACAACTAAAACTGTTTCCAAATATGGCCAAATATCCCCAGGTAACAAAATTGCCACCGGTTGAGAACCACTGACTGACAGAAAAACAGGTATTTTCATCTTAAAAAACCTTCAAGATTATACCCAATGTGGTTGTGCTAATGAACTCAAGAGTTTGCCACTTGGGGTGCATCAAATTGAACACAACCCAAGGAAATGTCTAATATAAAGAGCTTTTTGCTATTTGTTACAAGTAAGGAGACAGGGAGATAGCTCTCAAAGCACTGCCTCCTTGTGGAGTTGGCACAGAAAGCCTTTATTTGGTGTATTAGGGAGTGGGAGCAGGAAGCTTACCTTGGCACATTTTGGCTCAATTGTGCATACCTAGCATGTCAACATGATAGTGCATACATCGTGTGTTCAAAAAATGGCCAAAAAAAATGCCCACAGGAGGAGATCTTAGTGTTATAATGAATGGAAACATTGGCACAGAAAGCCTTTATTTGGTGTATTAGGGAGTGGGAGCAGGAAGCTTACCTTGGCACATTTTGGCTCAATTGTGCATACCTAGCATGTCAACATGATAGTGCATACATCGTGTGTTCAAAAAATGGCCAAAAAAAATGCCCACAGGAGGAGATCTTAGTGTTATAATGAATGGAAGTTAACTTCAGGTCAGCTTGGAGGGGGGGGGGCAGGGGGCTTCTGCACATGTCCTTAGTTTCAATCCTGCTCAGACTGCTTCCCATAAGAGTCCATCAGGTGAGACACACCTGGCAAGGCACAGTTGGGTGTCTCCTTGCAAAACAAAACACATTCCTTCCCTGCTTTTGTTCCTTCTCCTCCTCCCTTCTGCTGATAGCTTTTAGCTCTCTTATTTGAGTAACTTCCTGCTGCATCCCACCTAACAGTTGGGTGTTTCTTATACCTTTGGAATTCACAAAAATTAGGTTCCTTGTGTTTCCACTCCTTGAGAGTCAACTAAAAGTCTGTAGAGCAGCCCTTCACAGTCTTTTTTTGTTGTTACTGTGCTACTGATTGAAACATCATAGCCACTAACTCAAGAAATGAGTAGGTGATCCCTGGGGTACCACCCAGTCCACCGCCCCTTCCTAAGGAATCCCAAGGGGGCTGGACAAATCAAAAGCATATCTCCTGACTGATTCTGCCAACACTTTTGTGGAACAAACTTGGATAAATTCACTGCAAGAGAAGCCAATAACTCAAGAGATGAGGGTTTGGAAAAAAGAGAGAAATTTACTTTGGTGCCGGCAGTTGAGGCAAGTGGCTGGCTCAAACCTTAACAAACGAACTCTCTGCCAAGGAGATGGTCGCCTAGAGTTTTGTAGGGAGAGTTTAGAAGGAGTGCATGCAAGAGAGTGGTCAGAGAGCACGTGATCATAGGTGGGGGTCAGTATGTGTTCAGCCCATGATGATGGGCAGGGAAGAGGACTTGGGGGTTGTGGTCTGCTATGCATTCCATTGGTATCAGGACTTTTCTGGCTTGGTGGATGGAATGTTCTGATCACTGGAAAACACTTTCATCAAGGCCTCAAGAAAGTGTGATAAGAAATAAGAACAAGGGGCTTCAGTTAGAGCATGATGTCAGCAGTCTGGTCTATTTCGGGTTCTAACTTTTAGGGTCTGTAGTTAATCAAGAGGGCTTGCTGAGAATTGCAGTCTTTATAGTACGTACAAATCACCTGGAGAGTTTGCTAAAAAGTGGTATGAATTCATTAGTCCAGGGTGGGACTCAAGATTTGAATTTCAAACAAGTTCCTTATTGATGTTGATGCTGCTGGTCTGTGGACTGCACTTGGCCTACCAAGGTCTTTGCCTAGACAATAGGTCCTCCAATAAACTTGGTAGCATCTTACAGGTAAAGAACAACTAGCTCTCTTGAGTTCACTGTTTCCATGAGAGAGAAATGAAAAAGGAAGACAGCCAGTCAGTGGGATTAATTCCAACTAATTGCCTCATTCTTCTTACACGGTCAACACCTTTGAACCTATTTGAACATTAGTGCATTGCCCTCACACTCTACTCTTAATGAGGTTACTTGCCTCACCTATTCAATGAAACTGTGCTTTATAGAACACATTTGCCACTTGGAGAGATGTCTGAGAGGGCACTCTCTTCAAGTGTTAAATAATTAACCTCTTGAACCAGAAGGGCCCTCATTGTTGGACACGATTCTTATATATCCCTTTTGTAAAGAGAGAATCTACCTAGGAATATGTCTTAACAACATGTATGTGCGTATATACGTGTATTTCAGACTATGCAAACAAGCTATACACACAGTGTTCGTTTGATGCAAGTAGCAATTACCAAGGAGGAACAAGGTATACGATGGGGCAGCAAATAACACGAATTTTCTGTTTTGGACACTTGTATTCAGCTAAATCTCGATTATGTGCAGTAAAGAGGGGCATACATAGTATAAGAATTGAAGGGCGCCTGGGTGGCTCAGTCAGTTAAGCATCTGACTCTTGATCTTGGCTCAGGTCTTGATGTCAGGGTCGTGAGTTCAAGCCCCACATTGGACTCCACACTGGGGATGGAGCCTACTTAAAAAAAAAAAAAAAAAGAATTGAACCTCCACATATGATTGGCCAATGATAAAACTGTGAAACAGACAAAAAAAATTTGGGTAAATAGTAGCCACATGTTCAAAAGTTCGACTTATTTTAACAGGCATCTGTCTCTAGCAGGTAATAGAGGTTATAAATCAGAAGTAAACTTGAAAGGGAATCCACTGGCCCTCAGATCTTTGTGTTAGAAAATCTTTACAGTACACACAAACAGGCAGTTTAAAAAACAATAATTCCATTTAAAGTATATGTGAACAGAGATCAAAATCACAATAACTTACTCATAGCCACTGCCCACCAACACACTACTCCCTCTTCCTTCTCAGCACCACCTTGATGTTCTCATTATTTCTAGGTCAAAACAACCTGTTGACTGACGATGTTTCATATCCTGATCAAAATCTCATTCACTGCAGGCTGCTTAGAGATGATTCATATAATGCCACTGTATGAAAAAACAACAAATCATCCCCATTCACCAAATAGGTATGGGCAAAGCTGTGGGCAAAGCCCTGGGTTAGGTGTCTTTAGTAGTTGAGTCACTGCTGCCAGAGGGGTGTCTGCCCCCATCCTGGGACATGAAAGCAACGTTTCTGGGAAGAGGGAGATGGCTGTGCATTTTTATGGCTGTGAATTCTTGTACTCAGTTGAGCAATGGCACAACTGGGTCATAAAATGCAAGGTATAACTTCTAATAAGCAGTTCCTGTGTATCGAACTTTGACAACCAGGTCAGTAAAGTGAGAAATTAGACATGACACATAAAAAATGCTAACTACTCTCTCAGGCCATATAATAGGAAAAAATGTGTTGATTTCCAATAAATTACCATGGAAACCTATATTAGATTTGAGTGTCGAGGACTACGTTTGCCAGCTATAAGAAATATGTTAGTTGTTGGTCTCTACTTTTAGGGCCATTTACTATTATTAGTATGTGTTCTATGAAGATGAATGTATCTGGAGATTGATTTCTCTAAATTAAAAATGGACATTTAAATGCTGTTGTTAGGGAGGAAGAATTTCCTCTACCCTTCAAGGTCCTTCTAGCTGGCCTAAGAATCAAAGTGACATGAGACAGATAAACAGGAAAAAAAAATCAAATTTAATATTTAAAATGGGGAATCCACACAGACATGAAATTCCAAAGACAGTGAGGCAACCTGACATTTATAGGAGCTAAAGGGGAGGGGGTTAGGTGTCTGAGGATACAAAAGGGAGAAAGACCATTAGCAGCAAGGTGAAAGGAAAGGTTTGGAAAGCAAAGCTTGCCCTGTTATGCAGATAAGTTTCTTATCTTAGTTAAGGAGGAATCTCTGTTAATAACTCTCCTCCTGGTACCAGCAGGCAGTCAAGGGGGGAGGTAAAGAGCTTTTCCTGAATGTGATGGGTTTTGATTGCTTTTTAACTCAAAATAATGTTCATGCCAAAGAGGTCCATTTTGGGGTGGCCTGTACTTGGCCCCTACACTATTAAAACAGATTTTAGGGGCGCCTGGGTGGCTCAGTCGGTTAAGTGTCTGACCTTGGCCCAGGTCATGATCTCACGGTTCGTGGGTTCGAGCCCCGTGTCAGGCTCTGTGGTTCGTGGGTTCGAGCCCCGCAACAGCTCGGAGCCTGGAGCCAGCTTCGGACTCTGTGTCTCCCTCTCTCTCTGCCTCTCTCTCTTTCTCAAAAATAAATAAACTTTTAGGGAAAAAAAACAGATTTTATTTTTACTTCACACACAAAAAAATCCAGTGGTATATTTAAGAAAACGCAAAAAGGTCAATTTCAAAACCCCCCCAAGAATCATTACCATGTATATGAATGAAGATTTACTGAAAAGAAATTGTGAACTGTGATGGAAAAACAGACTATTTCTTGAGAATGTTTTGGTTTTGACTCTTTACTTGTATGTGACCTAAAGCAAGTCTCTTTGTGCCATTGTTCTTCATTTTTATTGTTTGTAAACTAATTGCCCTTAAGCTGCAGTGAAAGAATCTTGTAAGAACATATGGAACCCTGGGTGACTGATAGTACATTATTAATCCATTTGTCAGATCTTACAGATTCTGTGAGTTTGGAGTCTTTGTACCTCAGTTTGCAAATCTTGAAAGTGAAATGAACTGTTTTCTCTTCCTAGAGATGTTTTTATGGTTTTATGTGTTTGTAAAGTTGACGCATATTTTTATTTTTTATTTTTTTTTAAGTTTTTTTTTTTAAGTTTTATTTTTGAGACAGAGAGCATGAGTGGGGGAGGGACAGAGAGAGAGGGGAACAGAGGATTAGAAAGGCTCCATGCCACCACCAGCGGGGAACCCCTTTGGGGGCTCGAACCCAGGAACCATGAGATCAAGACCTGAGCTGCAGTCAGACGCTTAACCACCTGAGCCACCCAGGCGCCCCCATTGACTTATAATTTAAAAAAATTTTTTTTAACATTTATTTATTTTTGAGACAGAGAGAGACAGAGCATGAACGGGGGGAGGGCCAGAGAGAGAGGGAGACACAGAATCTGAAGCAGGCTCCAGGCTCTGAGCTGCAGCACAGAGCCTGATGCGGGGCTCGAACTCACAGACCGTGAGATCGTGACCTGAGCGAAGTCGGACGCTCAACCGACTGAGCCACCCAGGCGCCCCAAATTTTAGATGACTAGTTCCTGTAACTGAAAAATAGAAATTACAATTCCTTAAGGTATGCAATTGCAGTTCAGAGTACTGACCAGTAATGGTTGCCAAGTTCATGGAAACTAAACTGGAAGAGACTATTATCAAAGTTTAAAGAATGACCCATAAATTGCCTCACTTAAATCAATTTGGAATTCTAATTCTAGTATGTAATGTAAAATGAGTAGGACTTGAAAACTATCATCCCACACTTTCAGGGCAATGACTCACAACAGCTTGGGTATCAGTCAAGTTTTCCCCTCTTCCTTTCTAGGTTCTTTGGCTGGTCTCATAATTACATTGACAGAAAACTGATTCAAAGGAGAAAACCAAATTTAATTTCATACGTCCCAGAGCCCCACAGAAATAGGAGACTCAAAGGCAGTTGGCCAATTGAGGCTTACATGCCTTCCTGAGTTCAGGAATGATTCAGGGGCCTGGAGCTTCAAAGGGGAGGAAGGCAATTCACAGGAAGATAAGAAGAGTAGATATTTGGTAGTCAGATGTTTGTCCTGCCATGCCAGTTAAATCTTTCTGTTAATAAGTTGTGTCAGGTAGGAGGGCTCTTCCTGGTCTAGGCCCCCTTTGTCAATTCTTTTAGGCTAAGGAGAGGTAAATGTTGTTTCTGAGTCTGCTGGGTCTTCATGGCCTTCAACTCAACATAATCCACACTCACATTTTGGGGTGACATGTTCTCTTCCCCTTCAGGTACATTTCTAATGTTCCCCAAATGAACCAATATGTGTACATCATTTAGACATGTCGGTATTGAAAGTAAGGACTACGTTAAAGGTATCACAACAAAATCCCATGTTGGCTATCTTCTTGTGTAGGCTCCTATCACTGGCAACTCTGTAGTCACATAAAAATTGATCATCTTGAGGGGCCCCTGGGCGAACACTTAATCAGTCGGTTAAGTGTTCGACCTTGGCTTAGGTCGTGTTCTCACAGTTTGTGAGTTCAAGCCCCACATGTGGCTCTCTGTTGTCAACACAGACAGCACAGAGACCACTTCACATCCTCTGTGCCCCTTTCTCTTTGCCCCTCCCCTTCTCTCTCTCTCTCTCTCTCTCTCTCTCAAAAATAAATAAACATTAGAAGAAATTTTAAAAAATTGTTAATATTCAAATGGATTTTCACCTGTTAACTACTTACATACTAGTTTAGGTTTCTCATCTGTAAATAAATGCAATTAGAGTGAGTGAAATTTGAAATCTTATTATCCTTTTATGATTTTCATTGAGCATGTTGTATAGAGTCAGGGAAAAAATAAGAAAAAAATAAATCTATTTTGGTACAGCCACTGAAAAATTTTAAAGTGCTTACAGGAAACCGATCATTCATCTTTTTGCTCTAAAATCAAGTTATTTACACATTTTAAAAGTATATTAAAACCTATTTCCTTCAATGTCCACTCTTGTTCTCCCTTTATGTCTATGTTAGAAAACATTGTCTGGGGGGCACATTTACTTCTATACTACTTTCTCAAGCCATTGGTAATTTTCATGCACCAAAAATCTATACGTAGAGCAAGACAGTAAGATAATGGCTTAGTCTTTGTGCAGCAGGTCCATGTTACTGCCATTTTGGTGAAAGTGAATTCATTAGTGAGGACAGGCCCTTCATATATCCCAACTACACGGGCATAAGTCATTCACTTTATTCTCAGCGTCACTGTGGTTTAAGGAGCTACTTACTGTTCCCTTAGGAGGAATCAAGGAATGGTAGATCCTCCTACCAGTAGTGCCCAAACCTTGCCTGTTTCTTTGTAGAGTATTAATGGGAGAAGAAAAAAGAAACATAAACAAGTGTTCATAAATTCTTGACTCTCTCTCTTTACAGAACAGGGCAAACTTACCACTATTTCTCGTAGCGCTTTTATGTTTTCGGAAAACAGAGAGCCATCAAAAAGATTCAAGAGAGATAAGAAATGGAATTTTCTGTTACTTCTGTTGAGGGAAATAAACCAGCATATGGTTTGATTATTGTTTTTGCCTTAATAGTCTCTAGCTGTGTGGAGTCACCAAGATTTTGAATGAAACTTGTCTCATCAGAGAAACAGTTTTTGCCACACACGTTTTATTCTAACACTTTCAATAATCAGGAAATACATTAAAACACTAAAGGAAGAAAATTGTAATAATAACAAAATTCTGAAGCTGATCAACGCATCCCATTTCGTATATTGCGACGCGTTTAGTTTTTACATACGTAACGTATTTTATAAATCTATTTCCAACAATCGAATATACTACAAATCCTAGTTTGTTTGTTTTTTTCAGAAGGGCTCAATGTGTCTGTAGAAAACATGGCTCCTTCTACTGGTTCTGTAAGCAGTCCAGATGTTCTGGTTCTTTGGCCAACGCAAAGCATTCCCAGTGGAAGACCAAAGTGCTCTAACTGCGACAGCATGTCCTCTGGTGGAGGACTGCTTTCAGGATAAACACCGCAGCCCTTAACAAACAGGAGTAAAATGGCAATGCCACCTTCACTCTGACAATTTTCTCTTGAGAGATGTTTTCGAACATTCCATCTGTGCCTGTCTGTTTGTATGACACGTTGAGAAGGAAACTCCTAGTAGAGAGAAAGCAAATACTTTTTCTTCTAAGAGGTTTTCCTTTAGGCAGCTGTGAAATTTGACACCTTGATAAACAGTGGCCCCGTCTTCTAAGCTGGTCACCTGAGGCCCATTTTGCTCTTTATTCTAGCAGTCCCTTTCTTCTTTGTCTGATTTCTCCTCATCATACTCAATCTTATGAGACCTAAGATGAAGGAGTCCCCGTGTGAATACTTTATATGTTTGCGTGTGTGTACAGATACATAAATGTTCTGTGTACATCCCAAATGGTGGTCCTTAGCCAGACCTATTTCAAAGACTGCTTTTATAACCAAAGGGGAAATGTTTTCAGCGATAAAGCTCTATCTGTGTTAGTAATGCCACATTGTGCTTTCTGAAAATATGTCAGTTTTCCACAGGGGAGAATCATTGTCCTATTTTTCTGACCTAATTTTGGGAAGCCTGGTTTAATTGATACCACGAATCCTTCAAATAAATACGTATTGACGAGGTACACCCTAGTTGCTTTGAAAAGAAAACAGAAGATAAACCATGTTCTAGCTGAGAAATCAAAACATGCAGTTGATTACTACCATCCATCACAACATACATTTGCTTTCTCTGTACTTCACCCCAAATGACTTGCCAAAAACCTCTGCACTTTGCTACATCCTGCACTTTGCTGCAAAGTGTCCGACCCCCATCCCTAAAATCTCCCAACCCGAACACAAACACCCTGAGTGACCTGCTCACCTGACCTGCGGTTACGCTGCTTGTAGTAGAGCATTTCTCACATGTATATAAAAGGCCGACAGAGTGAAACTTAAGTGCACAATGGGTGTTGGCTTTTATTATTGTGTTATTAAATATCTAAGTATATGCCAGACTCTGCAACTAGACATGAGTTCCTTTAAGGCAAGAAGCTTATTTTATCCATCACTTTGTCACTAGAACTCAAAGTACTACACCTGGTACATTTAAGGCACTTATTAAAGCGGGGTGTCTGGGTGGCTCAGTCGGTTAAGCATCTGACTTCGTTTCAGGTCATGATCTCATGGTTTGTGAGTTCCAGGCTCGCCTCGGGCTCTTTGCTGACAGCTCAGAGCCTGGAGCCTGCTTTGGATTCTGTCTGTCTGTCTGTCCGTCTGTCTTTCTCTCTCTCTCTCTCTCTCAAAAATAAATAAACATTAAAAAACTTTTAAGGCACTTATTAAATGAAGAGAGAGTGAAAGAATGAATGAATGAGTGAAAAGAAAACAATTGGATCACAATATCAAAGATGGAATGATTGATTGATTTCTAAATGCCAAGTGCACGCAAACCTTCCTTGTCCTGTAAGTCTGTACAAGACTGTATGGTCATTGGATTTATGAATGAGAGAACATTTCTATATTTGTATTATTTAGTTGACCATTTTTGTATAGAATGATATTTTATTACCAAATTAATAGAATGCATATTAGTAATTCTCCCTCTTCAGTTGCTTGAACTTCATGACATGTTGGCTGGGAAACTGGCTCACAAAGATATTCTGGGAATTTTAGAGTGGGAATGCATAAAAAACTAACTTTTTGTTAGAAAATTGCGTTTGTTACTAATCATCTAGTCATTGATTTATTCAACAGATATTCATTGAGTACCTACTATGTGTCAGATAGTTTCCAAGGCCCTTGATCAGTAAAAAAAAATACGGACAAAATAGACCCCCCCCCAAGAGCATTCTTGCTCTTGAAAGAATTTAAATTCCAATGGGAGACAGATAATAAACAATAATACGTTTATTAATAAGCAAATTAATATTATATCGTGATTAATGCTTTAGCTAAAAATAAAGAAAAATGGATGCAAAGTGTAGTTTGTGATTTGGAATGTGTGCTCAGTAGACCAAATTGAGATGGTGTTATATGTGAAGAAAACAGGCAAAGGGAGAGGCATACCGAAATCTGGGAGAGGAATATGCCAATCAGGGGGAACAGCTACAGCAGAGTCCTAAGGTAAAACAATTGTCTGTAATGTAAAACCATAAATAAAACTAAACAACATAATGCAATATAGTAAGTCACCACAAAAGCTACAGAAAATCCATTTTCTGAGGAGACGAATCACTTCTGGAAAAGTGCCATTCAAAATCTTAGCCTTGCCTTGCAGGATTGGTAGGGTTTTGATAAGTGGAAAGGGGAAACTCTATGTCAGTCCAGAATTGGGAAAACGCATGTCAAATTCAATTCACGTTGGAGAGATGATTCCGGCTGGAGGTTAATTAGCTGCTTCAATTAAAGGAGTGAAGGGCCGTGAATGCCAACATAAGGGTTTTGGACTTTTTTCCAAGAGCACTGTAGAGCGGCCAAGAATTACTGAAGAAAATTTCAAAGCAAGGGCACGTTTCCGGAAGATTACATTGAAGGCTTTGTACAGATTAGAATGACTGTAAATAATAAAACTTCCAGTCAAGACTGTTCAACGCAGAGCACACTCTAATTACAGTAACACTTGAGATAATATGATCTTACCATTTGTCTTTTATTTTTTAACATTTGATTTTGAAAACAAAAATACTGGACGGTACAGAAACACTGCAAGAGTGGCAAAATAAATTTCCACATATCCTCCTCGACTAGATTCACCAGACATCGTGACTAAATTCTTCCGTGTGAATCTTCTAAACACAAGGAGGTTTCCCTACTTAACCACAGTATAGTTATCAAAATTCAGGAAAATTGAAAACGGTAGAAAACTATTTCTAAAATACCGTCTTTATTTCCTTTTAAAAGATTGTTGCAGTAATACTCTTCTACTGTATTTCCCATCCAGGATTCCATATTGCATGTTGTTGGTCAAGTCTTCTTACTGTCCTTTAATCTGGGATGGTTCCTCAGCCTGTGACTTTCAGGGTGTTGGGAATAAATTTCCTCTGCCCACTGAGGTAACTGGACTAAGCATGAGACAGATTAACAGGAGAATATCAAATTTAGTAGGAGGAATCCCCACAGAAGTGACATTTAAAGACAGTCAGGCGACCCAGGCTTCTGTGACCTCCTGAGCTGGTAAGGGGAGGGGACGAGCTTGGGAAACAAAGGTTGGAAAACAAAGGGGTTTAGAAAACAAAGGTTGTCCTGTTATGCAAATAAATTTCTTAGGTAAAGAGGAGTCTCTGTTAAGAGCTCCCTCCACGGTACAGGCTCTCCTTTCCAAGGTCAATTTAGGCAGTTGGGAAAGGTGGAGACCTTTGCAGGCATCTGCTGTGTTTGGATTGCTTTTAACTCAAAATAATCAAGCCAAAGGGCTTGCCCTTGACCCTAACAATGGCTTGGACAGTTTTGAAGAGTAGAAACCAGATTTTTTTTTTTTGTACAATGTCCCTCAGTTTGGTTTGCCGCATGTGTCCTCCTTTTTTGGATATTTACCTGTTTCTGGCTGGAATACTATGTAAATGATAATTGTGCCTCCTTAATGCATCACATCAGGAGGTAGGTGATGTCAATTTGTCCCATTGCTGGTGATGTTAATTTGGGCTACTTCCTTAAAGTGGTGTCCATTTTTTGCTAATAAATAATCAGTGAGGAGGTACTTTAAAACAGTGTGAATATCCTCCCTCATCAATCTTTCACCCAATAATTTTAGCATTTGTTGATAATCCTGCCTGAATGAATTATTATTAGGATGGTTGAAACATCGTGATTTGTAATTCTATCATTTCTTCTATTTTTACCTGGTGGCATTCTGCTTTGGCTAAGGGAGACCTTTCTTTTTAATTTATTTGTTCATTAATATGAATTCATGGAATCATGTTTTTTTGATTACTGTCATTATTCATCTTAACTCATCTTTTAATACATACCGCTTATGAATATTCCTTTTACTTCATAGGAAAAAAACACAACACCCTTTCCATCTGGTTGGAAGGAAGAAAAGCACATTTTAAGGGGAGGCTTTAGCTAACTGCGGAAAGAATGATGTATTTTTTTTTCTCTAGTCTTTTGTTTTATTTTTCAATTTTGAAGTTTATTAACATGTAACAATGCGATTCTAATGGCTTCTGGCGCTTAGACTAACTACGCCCTCATGATGGGTTCTAGCCAACAACCATATTTGCATTCTTGATTGGCAGTAAGTAAAAGTTAATGTGATACTTTTGCTGAAAACCTCTCTCCAAAATAACAAGATATACCACTTTGAAGGTAATCTTTTGCCCAGATGTTTGGTTGCACAAATCAACCTGCTGAATTCAGAGACCATTTTCATTTTTATTATTACTGTTATTATTATTATATTATTATTTTGTATATCCTGCCTTGTTCCAAAAAGCACTTTCCAAAAGCAAAACTTCTATCTTTACATACTAGTTTATACCTTCCCCAAAACATTTTCTTGCCATTATGTGAGTAGCAATTCAGCTTCTTAATGCGTTACCGAAAAAAAAAAATTATAACTGCTTCTAAATTGCGTTGATGTATTGTAGAATTGAGTTGAATATCTTTGTAGGCTGAGCATAATTATCCTCCTGCCAGGAACAAATAAGTTATACTGCTCCAGAGAAATAAATATGCATATGAATTTATGTGGATGGATAAATCCTTATAAAGTTTAGCTCTTTATAACACAATGAGAGAAGAGGAAATGTACTTGGTGAGGCTAATGAATAAACCGGGATCATTAGATTGTCTATCATGCATTTCCCCCCACAAACTTGCTCTTTACTGCATATAAATCAGGGCAGAACATTTGAAAGGACTTTATATAATGAATGAGGCAATTTTAGGCTGAACTATATAAGGAAAAGCCACCTAAAATACTCAGTTATACTTTAAGCAAGATTATGCATATAAATACATATAGAGAAACAAAATGAAAATCCGAGTGAGGAGTTCAAAAATACCTAAAAACTTGGATTTACTTTGTTAACATCTTTACCTCTTCAAAGATACCTAGCAGAAAAAGTTTGCCAACAACAATACCAGGTACTGGCCAGTAGAAAAAAATAGGACCCCAAACTGCACTAGGTAATTGCAGCAAGATTAGTGTAAACCAAATGCATTTATTATTTGCAGTGTAATCCAATGTACTAAGAGATGGCATGCGCTTTATTTTAATTAGCTGTTTCTTTTAAAGGGTTGCTTGGTCCAACTGTCTTGATAAGAAAAAATTGTAGTCATTGCTCAAAATGCTTGTAGCAAATCTAGTTTTAAATTGAAGCAATTTATTCCGAAAGCAGTCTACTACTGCAGCAATAATCAATGTGTTTTCCCTTTGCCCAAACTGGAGCTTTCCAAAGACTATTGTTAATTGCCTGTAACTAAATGACTGCTGGTGCCCTTAAACGTAACTCTTTGGCACTTGTTCATTTGTTGTGTTTAACCAAATGCCAGTTTCCCTTAGGTTTTGCTGAGCAATTTTGCTTTACAATTTTCAATATTCAGTCTCAATCCCTTAAAGGGGGGCAGAGTCTATCATTTTAACAAAATAACACAAAGGCTAAACAGATTCTTAAAAGGTCTGCACTTTCTCTTTCCATCTTCTGATGTTGAATTGTGCTGAAATGGAATCTTTTTATTTTTTTAAATGCTGCCACTCCAGGCAACTTGAACTGGAGCTAAAAAGCAGATCCCATTTCAAAGGGAAAATGACATTTGCTGGGGCAACACCTTTCACATTGCAATGTAAGGATACAATACAGCAGTGGGCCCAAATCATTTCTTTTAACTGTAACAGAATTTAACCCCTAGTAATTTTGTCTTGACCCAATGGATAAGCCATAATGGGTAGCACTCATATTAATGAACGCGTCCAGCTTGGAGCAAAAGAATGTGGAAACTAAATCTAATACATCCTTTTGACGGGGGGAGAGTTTACACAGGGCATATAAACCAGTGTGAAAAACTTAAATGAAAATTTTTTAACCTCTCCCATTTATAGTATGAAGGGCACGTAAGTTACTCTTGCATAAAAACAATGTAGTAACCGAGGAACAGGCACTGGTGTGTGGACCGTGGCAAAAGACCCATTTCTTCTCTGACTTCCGAGGACATTGTAAGAACACCATGCTTCTGAATGTAATACTACAGAAGTATCTGAAGGAAATTTGAGATACTCTCCGGATCCGAGGACAAATTGCTCCTTGAAAATGCCGTGTCTTTGGACCTGGTTTTGGTGTCCCTATTATTAGTAAATGACTATCCTCTGGCTCAGAAGGCTTATTCTTGCTTATTGCTCATACTCTAGGTATATATAACTTTCCATATGTTTGTAACTTAAAGTATACATTCATGTGACAGTAGACCATTTCTGTAATTGCTAAGCCCCATCAACCCCGCTGGCTTTTTCTCATTACATTTCAGACAATACTATTGATTGGCCTATGAAATAGTATATTTGAGGTAGTGTATATAATTATTTGACTGGCCCTAGACTTCTAGCAATGGGAATAATTCACATTTGGGCAGTGACTTCTCTAAAAATAGGAAGGACTTACTTTCATATAATTTTTCTCTAATTTTGCATATTCAGTGTTAAAGGTCTTAAAGAAGTGTGTAAAGACCAGTCTTATAAATACCATCCAAAGAAAATGAGAATTCCGCTTATTAGAGTAATAACATTATGTTTCAGGCACAGTTTTGGATTGTTTTGAAAGCTGTTCAACTAGTTATGGGGTGAAGCACGCCAGTTGCCCAGGCCTGGTGCCATGTCTCTAGAATCCACAAGTGCGCTTGGAGCCAACATAGAACCATTCCTGACCTGGGCGGATACCTGCCAAAGCAGCTGTCCTGACTCCAGCTTTCTTTTACAGCTTCTCCCCACCTGAGCCTTGAGTTAGAATTTATAATGACTGTTTTTTTTTCAAAATATCAAAGTTGTGAAGAATGGAAGTGTGATTAACGTAAGGTGAAGCGCGTGGATGGTAGGTGTTCCGTTCATTGCATTCTGACAATTATGTGCGGGTATATCCATACCTCAAAAGAGCTACAGAATGTTTCAGAATGTTCCGTCTACCCCAGACAGTTTCCCATTGCCCCTTCCAATACATTTTCCCATCACTTATCCACAAAGCATCCATTTTGTGATTTCTATCACGATGGTTTATTTTGGCCTGCTCTTGTACTTCATTTAGACAGAATTACACAGAAGATACTACTTTGTGTCTGGCTTCCTTCACCTAACATAATTTTGTGAGATTCACTCTTGTTGCATGTGTCCGTAGTTTATTCTTTTTACTGCTGAGTGTATTCTGTCATATGGACGGACAGCAGTCTGTTCAATGTCTCCTGTTAATCACCCTTTGGGTCGTTTTCAGTCACGGCCACCATGAATAAGACTGCTCTGAACACTCTTGAACAAGTCTTCTTGTGGATATCTGCTTATATTTCCGTGGGTGAATACATAGGAGTGCACTTGCTAGTCATAGGGTAGATTCCTAAGCTAACTTTATTAGAAACCACCCCAAATTTTCTAATATAGTGGTACCATTGGGCTTTGCCATCAGCACCGTTTGAGAGTGCAAGTTAAGCGTCCTCCGTTATTTTTCCCTGTCTTTTCTCGTGCAAGCATTTTAGAGTGATAAATTGTGTCTAATGCGTTAAAATAGAAAACAGAGTGAATCGGAAAAGAAACCACAGTTCAAATGTTTATCTCTTCCATCGTATCCAGTACAATTTAAAGCAGATGATTTTGGTATACAGATTAGCCTGTGGGCATAAGTTAGTTTTCTGCAGGTTTCTGTGTGTATGGTGGAGTTAACTCATATACTGAGAGAACCAGGCCCAATGCCCCCCACGGAATTACCTACCCACTTATCCTTTCTGTTCGCACAGGGATGGGACAACATCCTGAGGAGCTTTTTGTAGTTCATTCCTGGTACTTTTGTAGTAGTATCTTGTGTAGGTCCTCACAAGATTCAGCATGTAAAGGTGTCTGATATTTATAAGTACAAAATATAAAAATTTCCAGGAGGCTCGTTTTGGCATTTCCCTTTTCATATTCATTTAGACTCTAAAAGATTTAATAACTCGTTTTCTTTTTCTTCCTTAAATTCATAAAGTCCAATCACTTCTAATAAGGTTGTCTTCTATTTTCCATTTAATTTTAATAACAAGAGCATCAGAATACACTTGATTAAACAGCAGTTATATATGTTTTCTGATTAAACTGTTGAATTGAAAATGAAGGACTACATAATGAAAAATGTGGCTGAGTTCTGTAATTATCCCAGGAAAAGTCACATCACACGCAAACACACGTGCACACACGTGCACAAACACAGAATGTTCTGGTGAGAAAATGATGTCCGTGTTTTCAAGTTATTTATCCCTGATAGGGCCCTGTACTCCTGAATATTTCACCCCCTTTTTGAGATCTCAGGAGTGATCTTGTAACACAAGAGTAGTTGTTACTCAAGCCATAGATTATTTTAAGGTTTTCACTGTAAGCCTACATTTCCTCTGCTCTGAAATTAGATAACCCCTCGATGAATTTTAAAGTAAAGCATCAAAAATACCATTACTGTAGAGCCATCATTTCAGGAATTTTTATATCTAATGGTAATTAAGGAAACCAGCACTCTTCAACGTAGCCATCGACAACAGTGAACCATGGCTCCCCATCAGTAACGTGTGTACCGTGTTGATCAAGGCGGCAGGCATACGTAGGCACGTAAAGTGAACTTCATAGTCTGTGCGTTCTGGCTTAATGTTTAAAGGCCGGTAGCCTTCATTTTGTTACAGTGTGTATGGGCTCTAACGGGGAAGAAAAGAAGTGAATATTCTATCCCCAGAAATGCCTGATAATTGTTAACATAATATGGATATTCAAGAGGAAAAAGAGAACCTGTATGTGGCAAGAGAATCCCTCTTTTGGGTAGAATGTAGCAAACTGCCTAGTAAAAGGGGAAAGAGAAGAAAAGAAAATTCTCTAAAGAGCTTAGTGAAAGGAAAATACTACCGACATAGTCTGGTGTGACATCCACGAGGGGGCCGGCTCTTTGAGCCCAAGTATTCAGCCGCCAATACTGTGGCAGGCCACACTGGCACGCCTATTCAGGAGGCAGCAGGCAGTACTCCTCAGGTGGTCCACCCACCCCTCTATGTCACAGTCCACGCTGCCCTTCAGGAACTGCGTTGTTGGAACCCTTACGTCCCCTCAGCCCCAACCCCTAGGTGATAGCACAGGTGAGAAAGGTCAAGATTCACATTGGGTGAGTTCGGAAGCCGTCCTGACTTAAGCGCTTCATATCCACAGGAACCGATATTTCTTTGATCAACCCCACAAGCATAATTTGTGGGATTCCCCCAAGGGATATGCTTATATGTGTTACTGTACTCAGGCAAGCCCAAGATTATCGTTTCCAAACCGGTATTTCTCATTTGTTTCCGTCCAATGCCGCCTCCCATTTTTACCATAAACGATGTCGCTTAGCAACACAGTTACCACAGACCACCTTATCTGGTTACCAAGGAAACAGACCTAGCAAGGTCCCATTTTCATGCAGAAGGGGAAGGGGTTGTGTTAATCCATCACCTACATCTGGTCTCATCCACAGAACTGTGAAATCAAGTTGAATTTGTGACTTGGAATGTGAACATGGTATAATTCCCTTTGGTGATTTGTTGTTGTTGTTGTTGTCCCCAGAGTTGATGTACACAGTTGAACTTGCTGGAGGGCTTGGTGCTATCCTTTTGCTGCTTGTTTGTCTGGTGACCATCTACAAGTGTTACAAGATAGAAATCATGCTCTTCTACAGGAATCATTTTGGGGCCGAGGAGCTGGATGGAGGTAAGATGAGTTCCCTCTTTTGATGTTCTCTCCGGATGTGCTTCTTTGTTTCCTGCCTTTGTTTTATTGAGAGGCAAGAAAAGTTACCGCAAAGCCCCTGGCAGCAGTTCTTCTCATCTTTCACTGTGCAGTTTGTAAATTCATCTTTCACGTCGAACTCTACGTGTGATGCTTTGGAGCCAATAGGCAATTTCCTCTGCAAATGGTAAAGCAACACCTACCCTTTTTAGAATCCTATTCCAAATAGCACTTGCAAATTACAGACGCTGATTGCCACGCTATCCGTGTTCATCTTCTCTCACCTTGTAATCAGCACTGAAAGGCCAGCTTTGCTTTTCTACGGGCAAGGAGTGCCTCTTTTAATTGTGTTCCCTGGCCCAGTGGTTTGAACGGAATCTCAATTTGTTCCTTATTTAGACTGACCAGTTGTAATAAACTGTGTTGAATAGTTTAGAATGCATAGCAGTCTTTCCAGTCCTGTTTATGTAGCTATATTTAGACAGACTGATTTTTCTTCCAAGTGTGGACCAACAGATAATAATGTGCGCAAGCACATTGTTTTCTACCAGTTTTACTCAAATTGGACAAGTAAATGTTGTTTACATAGAAATCGTAATCATTATTTACCCCTTCTGGTCAGTCGTGAATTCCGTGTGCCCTCTAAGAGGAATTTGGGGTCCTTCACATGGAGGTCCATAAACCACCCATTAGAGGACTGAAGATTTTTTTCGTTTTCGTCACTTGAAAATGATTCACACATGAGGTAAATTTGCAGTAGAGGAAGCATATGCAAACTGCCATACACAGTGCAGATGGCCACGGTTTCTTGCTCATATTTATCGACTTTTTTTCACTGTCACTTTTGCCCCGAGTGGCACAAAGGAAAATGAAGGGACCTTTCCAGAATCCTCTAGAATAAATCCACAGGTAGAATTGTGGATTGTCAGACTTGGGAAGAGGAAGTTTGTTCAGTCTCTCTTTTACCTTCTTCCCTCCCCATGGGGTGAAGTCTGTGCCGCAGCACGACTGGGTTTTTTAAATTCGTAACTGTTGATTTGCCTCTTGGTTTCTGCCTTTCTCGCCTTCGTATGCAAGTTATTAAATTTTTTGGCTACTACTTCAAAGGGATGTGAGAAAATTGTCAGTGTCAGAGCTGTTGTTGAATGAGTATCAAGCAAAGTGCTAGGCATTCTTAAGTCATTCTTGCTAAGACTCAAAAACCTCTGAGGTCAGCATTGTAATCTCCATGTTGCTGAAAAGGCAACTAAGGTTCCCAGGGGTTAAATAACATACTGATGAAGATAACACAAGTATTGCTATAAGTGGCCAAGATGGGATTTGAAAATAGGTCGATATCCAAAGCCTTTCTTTTCTTGAACAGTGAGTCCCTAATATTTTTTGCCTTTTAAAAATGTAGTATGTTCCGGGTGCCTGGGTGGTGCAGTTGGTTCCAAGTGTCCAACACTTGATCTCGACTCAGGTCATGATCTCACGGTTCGTGAGTTCGAGCCATGCATTGGACTCTGCTACGTTGGTGCACAGCCTGCTTGGGATTCTGTCTCTCCTTCTCTGTGCCCCTCCCCTGCTTGTGTGCGCTCCTTCTCTCTCTTTCTCTCAAAAAATGAGTAAACATTATGGGGCACCTGGGTGGCTCAGTCGGTTGAGCGTCCGACTTTGGCTCAGGTCATGATCTCACAGCTAGTGAATTCGAGCCCCGCGTGGGGCTCTGTGCTGACAGCTTGGCGCCTGGAGCCTGCTTCAGATTCTGTGCCTCCTTCTCTCTGCCTCAACCCACTGGCATTCTGTCTTCGTCTCTCTCCAAAATAAATAAACATCAAAAAAAGTTTTTAAATGAATAAACATTAAAAAAATAAAAATTTTGTATGTTCAGTGTAACCTAAAGATCTGATATTATGCTGACTGTTTATACAGTCAGCATAGTAGATATTTGAAAAAGCAGATGATCTGAACGTTTTACTTAATCATTAACCCTGTTTTAAATATGTTTAGTTTCTGTTCTGAATGAGATGAAGGATTTCCCCCAAGCTGTAAATTTCCAATGCAGTTTCTATTTGTCATGTTCTGAATGGTCACAGATTCTGGATAGTTTAGATGCCTCGAAACCTTAGTCACATCCCCTTAGATCTTTCTTTTTTTTAATGTTTATTTATTTATTTTGAGAAAGACCGAGAGCACGAGTAAGGGAGAGGCAGAGAGAGAGAGACAGAGTATCTCAAGCAGGCTCTGCACTGTCAGCACAGAGTCCCACGTGGGGCTCGATCCCACAAACCATGGGATCGTGACCTGAGCCGAAATCAAGACTTGGACGCTTAACCGAATGAGCCACTCAGGCACCCTCCCTTAGATCTTTCTACACACACTCTTCCCTTGGTGGAAAATTTCTCTAACATCATCAAGTTCCCATTCTTCATAGCTCTCCTACAGTCCTTTCTTCTTCCGAAGAAAAGATAACTGTTAAGAAGAGACCCCAGGCTTTTCATATTCTTGACTTGGCTTAAAAAAATGTATTTCAAAAGTCTAAAGTTTAGTGATGCCTTCTTTATTCTTGGACACCACATTACCTCCCTTAAAGGGGGAATATATAAAATACTCTTGGATGTAAGGAAAAGCAGGGAGTATGAAGAAGAAGAGGGCAAGTTTAGATGGCTTACTCTGGTGATACGATAATGATAAATGTGTTGACCATTTGTTGAATATTTATTAAATAGCAAGTGCTGTGTTGGCTGCTTTGTTGGTACCCAGAGAATCACACAACTAGAAAGACAGAATTTTTAATTTTGATTTTTTAATTTTTAAAAATGTTTATTTATTTTGGGGTGGAGGGACAGAGAGAGAGGGGGAGAGAATTCCAGGCGGGCTCCATGCCGTCAGTGCAGAGCCTCGCGTGGGGCTCCATCACGTGAACCATGAGATTACCTGTGCCAAAATCAAGAGTCAGACGCTTAACCAACTGAGCCACCCAGGTGCTCCTGAATTTTTTTTAAGATTTTATTTTTAAGTAATCTCTACACCCAATGCGGGGCTCGAACTCAAAACCAAGAGATCAAGAGTCGCATGCTCTACTGAATGAGCCAGCCAGGCACCCCCAGAAAGACAGAATTTAAGCCCAGGTCCAAATAACTCCAAATTCGAATTATTTCAGCCACTGTGTCAGACTGGGAAAGGAAGTATTTGGTGTCAGGAACACATCCATGCAGTTCCTTTCAGGTCATTACAATAGGTATTACTTGACTCTATCATTTCTGTATCAGAATGATTCTATTTTTCCAGGATAGAATATATTGATGTGGGGCACCTGGGTGGCTCAGTCGGTTGAGCATCCAACTTTGGCTCAGGTCATGATCTCATGGTTCGTGAGATCGAGCCCCGGGTCAGGCTTTGTGCTGACAGCTCGGAGCCTGGAGCCAGCTTTGGATTCTGTGTCTCCCTCTCTCTCTGCCCCTCCCCAACTCACGCTCTGTCTCTCTGTCTCTCTGAAAAATAAATAAAAGATTCGAGATGCTTTTCTCTCGATTTGTTCACCTCACTCTTGTCCCCCTCTACGTAACTTTACATTTTATTGTTTCCTCTGGATTCAGCTCTTAGCACTTCTCATTATACAATACCCACTTTTATGGATCGTCTTTACAGCCCTATCTTCAATTGCACTTACGCACTAATAGCCTCTAAATGTCCTTCTCCCCGTTCTCTTGTTTCATCATCAGTTAATTGTACCATTGTACCTCTTGAAAATAGACTGATTCCTTACTCTTAATTGTAGCTCCTTGTCCAAGCCTCCTACACTAGCTTCTTGGTCTTAATTCTCTACCCTTCCATTTTATCCTCCACACTCAGCCAGACTTCTCTTTTTAAGTACAAATTTACTGTGATTCTTTGCGAACCAAACCAAAAGAAAAAACAAACAAACGTACCTGTATGGTGCCTGCCAGAGCAAGTCTAGGCTTTTTAGCTCAGAAAACAACTGTACGAGCACAGGGTGACCCAGATTATCTTTGTAGGGTCACCCCCTCTGTGGAGTCTGATCATGCATAGTTTCAGCTAGAATGAGATGCTGGTCTTTGGAAAAACAAAACTGTTGAGAACTGACCCAAGACTATGCAGTAATGCATAATTCTAAGATCTTTTCAGATAAATGAGGTATCCACAATGGTTAGGGGTAGAAGGGCAACTACTCTCCCACTGACTTGATTCCATTCCATAATGAAAGAAACTTTAGATAAATTCTGTTGCATATTCATTTATTAACAAACAAACACGTAAGCCATCCTGTAAACTCGAAGACGTTTCAACTGGCTGTCATGTGTGTCTGAGTGTGTGTGTGTGTATTCCAAAAGACCTTACAAGAAAGTTTTCCCCGAGGCAAATATGACAGTATATCAGTGGCAGGATTAATGTTAAAAAAAGAAATTATGTAAGTTTAAGGTATACAATGTGATATATATATATATAGTGTGTGTGTGTGTGTGTGTGTGTGTGTGTGTGTGTGTGTGTAGAGAGAGAGAGAGAGAGAAAGAGAGATGTATACTTTGTGAAATGATTACTACAGTAAGGTTAGTTAACTCACCTATCACTTCATATAACTGCTGTTTTTTGTAGTGACATTTAAGGCCTAATCTCTCGGCAACTTTCGAGTATATATAGTATTGTTAACCATATTCACCATTCTGTATATTGTATCCCCAGAATTACTTATAGCTGGAAATATATACCCCTTGACCAACATCACCCCCTTCCTCCTAGCCCCCAACCCTTGGCAACCACCATTCTGTTCTATTTCTGATTTCAGCTGTTTTCATTCCACATATAAGTGAGACCATACAGTATTTGTCTTTCTTTGACTCATTTCAGTTAGCACCATGCCTTCAAAGTCTAAGTTGTTGCAAATGGCAAGATTTCCTTCATTTTTACGGCTGAGTAGTATTCCATTGTATATATTGACCACATTTTCTTTATCCATTCATACATTGAGGAGCCCTCATGTTGTTTTCATGTCTTAGCTATTGTGAATAATGCTTCAATGAACATTAGCATACAAATATCTTTTTGAGATAGTGATTTTATTTCCTTCATACATATACCCAGAAATGTAATTGTTGGATCATATGGTAGTCCTATTTCTAATTTTTTGAGGAAACCTCCTCCTGTTTTCCAATTATACCCTCACCAGCAGTGTACAAGGGTTCCTTTTCTTCTACATCCTTGCCAGCATTTGTTATCTCTTGTCTTTTTGATGATAGCCATCCCTACAGGTGCGAAGTGAGATTTCATTGTGGTTTTGATTTGCATTTCTGTGATGAGTAGTGATGTTGAGCACCTTTTCATGTACCTATTGGCCATTTGTAAGTCTTTGGAAAAATATCTATTTGGATCTTCTGCCCATTGTTAATTTGATTATTCATATTTTTGACATTAAGTTGTATGAATTCCTTATATATTTTGAATACTAACCCTCCCCTTATCTGATATATGGTTTGCAGATGTTTTATCCCATTCCATAAGTTGCTTCTTCATTTTCTTGATTGTTTTGCTTGCTGTGCCAAAGATTTTATGTTTGAGGTAGTTTTTTGTTTGTTTTACTTTTGTTGCTTGTGCTTCTTGCATCATATCCAAAAAATCATTGTCAAGGCCAGTGTCAAAGACGTTTTCTATATTTTATTTTAGGAGTGTTATGATTTCAGTTCTCACATTAAAGTCTTAAATCCATTTCATGTTACAATTTGTGGATGGCATAAGACAGGGGTCCAACTTATTCTTTCTGATGTGGGTATCCAAATTTCCTACTATCGGTTATTAAAAAGATTATCTTTTCTCCAATGAGTATTCTTTTACATTTTTTAAATGTTTTTATTTATTTTTGAGACGAGAGAGACAGAGCATGAGCAGGGGAGGGGAAGAGAGACAGGGAGACACAGAATCCGAAGCAGGCTCCAGGCTCTGAGCTGTCAGCACAGAGCCTGACGTGGGGCTCAAACTCATGGACCGTGAGATCATGACCTGAGCCGAAGTTGGACGCTCAACCGACTGAGCCACCCAGGTGCCCCTCTCCAATGAGTATTCTTGACCCCCTTGTCAAATACTAGTTTTCTGTAATATGCATGGGTCTATTTCTGGACCCTTATTTTGTTCTAATGGTCTATGTGTCTGTTTTCATACTAGTACCATACTGGTTTTCTTACTATAAATTTGCAGTATGGTTTGTAATCAGAAAGTATGATGACTCCTGCTGGGCTCTTCTCTCTCAACATTACTTTGGCTATTCGGGGCCTTTTTATTATTTTTTTTTTAATTTTTTTTTTCAACATTTATTTATTTTTGGGACAGAGAGAGACAGAGTGTCAACAGGGGAGGGGCAGAGAGAGAGGGAGACACAGAATCGGAAACAGGCTCCAGGCTCTGAGCCATTAGCCCAGAGCCCGACACGGGGCTCGAACTCACGGACTGCGAGATCGTGACCTGGCTGAAGTCAGACGCTTAACAGACTGCGTATTCGGGGCCTTTTTAAATTCCATATGAATTTTTAAGTGGTTTCTCCTCTATCTCTGAAAAATGTCGTTGGAATTTTGATAGGGATTATATTGAATCTATAGATGGCTTTGGATAGTATAGACATGTAAACAATATTAATTATTCTGATCCATGAACATGGGATGTCTTTTCATTTGTGTCTTCAGTTTCTTTCATTAATGTCATAGTTTTATTTTTTAATTTTTTGATGTTTATTTTTATTTTTGAGAGAGAGAGAGGGAGAATGTGAGTGGGGGAGGGGCAGAAAGAGAGAGAGACACAGAATCCAAAGCAGGCTCCAGACTCTGAGCTGTCAGCACAGAGCCAGACGTGGGGCTCCATCTCACAAACCATGACATCATGACCTGAGCCAAAGTCGGATGCTCAACCGACTGAGCCACCTAGGCTCCCCATATAGTTTTCAATGTATAGATCTTTACCGTTTGGTTGAATCTATTCCTCACTATTTTATTATTTTTGATGCTACTGTAAATCGGATTATTTTCTTTCTGTTTTTCCAGATAACTTGTTGTTATAATATAAAAATATAACAGATTTTTATATGTTGACTTTGTATCCTAAAATTTTTCTGTGTTTGTTTAGTAGATCCAACAGATTTTTGGTGGAGTCTTTAGGTCTTATTATATGTAAAGTCATAACATTTGCAAAGAGAAAATTTTACTTCTTTCTTTCCTATTTAGGTGCCTTTTATTTCTTTGCTTAATTACTCTGGCTAGGACTTCCAGTACTATATTGAATAAGAGTGGTGAGAGTGAACATCCTTACCTTGTTCTTGAGTTTAGAGAAAAAGCCTTCACCTTCTCTCCATTGAATATGATCTTAGCTGTGTGTTTGTCATATATGGTCTTTATTGTGTTGAGATATGGTCCTTCTATACTCAATTAGCTGAAAGCTTTTACAATGAAATTATAAATTTTTTGTCAACCTTTTTCTGAATCTATTGATAGGATCATTAATTTTGTATCCATCATCCTATTAATGTGGAATATCATGTTTATTTATCTGCATATATTGATCTATCCTTGTATCCCAGGAATAAATCCCATTTGACCATGTTGTATTATCCTTTTGACATGCTGCCTAATTTGATTTGCTAGTATTTTGTTGAGAATTTTTCTATCTATATTCATCAGAAATATTGGCTTGTAGTTTTCTTGTAGTATTCTTATCTGGCTTTGGTATCAAGGTAATATTGCCTTATAAAATGAATTTAGGAATTTTCCCTCCTCTTCAATACTTTGGAAGAATTTGAGAAGGATTGGCATTAATTCTTCCTTAAGTATCTGGTAGAATTCACCAGTGAAACCATTTGGTCTTAAGCTTGTCTTTGTTGACAGGTTTTTTATTATTCCTCCAATCTCCTTAGTTATTGGTCTGTTCAGATTTTCCATTTCTTCAAAGTTCAGTCTTGGGAGGTTGTATGGTTCTAGGAATTTATCTATTTCTTCTTGGTTATCCAATCATCCTTTGTATTTCTTTGGTCCCAATTATTATGTCTCCTCTCTCATTTATAATTGTATTTATTTAGTTTCTCTTTTTTTTCTTGATTACTCTAGCTTAAGATTGTCAATATTGTTTGCCTTTTCAGAAACCCAACTTTTCATTTCATTGATTTTTTTCTATTGTCTCTTTATTCTGTATTTTGTTTATTTCTGCTCTATCTTTATTATTTCTGTCTTGTACTAACTTTGGGCTCAGATTGTTCTTTTTTTTTTTCTAATTCCTTGTGGTATGAAGTTAGAGTGTATATTTGAGATCATTCTTTTCTCCCAGATGCAGGCATTTATCACTGTAAATTTTCCTCTTACAACTGCTTTGATTCATCTCATAATTTTGTTATGTTGTGTTTCCATTTTTGTTTGTCTCAAGATATTTTCTGATTTCCCTTTTGCTTTCTTCTTTAACCCATCACTTATTCGAGAGTGTGATATGTAATATCCACATATTTGTGAATTTTCCATATTCTCCTGTTATTAATTTCTAGTCACATATCATTGTGGTCAGAAAAGATACCTGATATGATTTTGTGGCCCAACATATGATCTATCCTCAAGAATATTGATTCATGCTTGAGAAGAATGCGTGTTTTGCTACTCTTGGCTGGATGTTCTTTATATATCTGTTAGGTCCATCTGGTCTATAGTGTTCTTCAAATCTACTGTTTCCTTATTAATTTTTATCTCAATGATCTATCCAATATTGAAAGTGAGCTATTGAAATCTGCTAATATTATTGTATTGCTGTTCAGTTCAATTAATATTTGCATGAAATATCTAGGTACTCCAATATCGGGTACATATACTTTTACAGTTGTTACATCCTCTTGAAGAACTGACCCCTTTATCACAATATAGTATAGAGTGACCTTTATCCCTTGTGACTATTTTCATTGTAAATCTATTTTATCTGGTATAAATATAGCCACTCCTATATTTAGTTACTATTTCCAGGAATATCTCTTTCTATTCCTCCACTTTCAGCTTATGTGTGCCTTTAAAGACAAAGTGAGTCTTGGAAGCAGCATATTGTTGGATCTTATTTTTTTTTATCTCTTCAGCCACTCTTTGTTGTTTGATTGGAGAGTTTAGTCCATTTTCGTTTACATTGATTATTGATAGGTAAGGATTTACTATTGCCACTTTGTTAGTTATTTTCTGTTTGTTTTTTGTTGTTCCTTTTTCTTCTTCCTCTCTTGCTGTCTTCTGTTGTGATTTTTTTTTAACTCATATGCTTTAATTCCTTTCTCTTTAACTTCTGTGTAGCTACTGTAGGTTTCTTCTTTGTGGATACCATGAGTTTACATGAAACATCTAATAGATATAACAGACTTTTAAATTAATTAATTTTTAATGTTTGTTTATTTATTTATTTATTTGAGAAAGAGAGACAGAACATGAGCAGGGAAGGGGAAGAGAAAGAGGGAGACGTAGAATCCGAAGCAGGCTCCAGGCTCCAAACTGTCAGCACAGAGCCCGACACAGGGCTTGAACTCATGAACTGCAAGATCATGACCTGAGCCAAAGTCAGACACTTAACCAACTGAGCCACCCAGGCGCTGCTAACAGACTATTTTAGATTGGTGACAACTTACCTTGAATTGCATACAAAAAGTTTACAGTTGGGCCACTTGGGTAGCTCAGTCAGTTAAACAAGCATCAGACTCGGTTTTGGCTCAAGTCATGATCTCACAGTCATGAGTTCAAGCCTTGCATTGGACTCTGCTCTGACAGCACTGAGCCTGCTTGGGATTCTCTCTCTTACCGTCTCTCTACCCCTCCCCCACTCGCTCACTCTCTTTCTTTCTCTCTCTCTCTCTCTGTCTCTCAAAATAAATAAATAAACTTAAAAAAAAGTCTATACTTTTGCTTTCCTATTTATGCTGTTGTTGTCATACTTTACATATTTTTATATCGTGTATCCATTCATACATTATTGTAGCTATAGTTGTTATTTTTAATTTTATTTTGATTCCAGTGTAGCTAACATATAGTGTTATATTAGTGTCAGGTGTACAATATACTGATTCCATAATTCCACGTTTTGCTCAGTGCTCATCAAGATATGTGTAGTCTCAGGGCGCCTGGGTGGCTCAGTTGGTTGAGCATCCGACTTCAGCTGAGGTCATGATCTCACTGCTGGAGGAGCGGGGCGTCCCTGCTGACCCGGGCCCTCCGTGTCCTATGAGGGCCCTTCCCTCCCTCCTGGCTGCGAAAGTCCAGGCTGCTTGCAGGCCTCTGGTTGATTTCCTGCTGAGCACCTGCAGGACGCAGGGTCCCCCGTCCAGCACGACCCACACAGGTGACACCTTTAGGTCCAGAAGGCGGAGGGGCTTGGCTGTGCAACCTGAAATCATAGGAACACAAAGAAGGTCTTTTTAAAATCTATGCTGGGGATCCTAAGTTGGTCAGTCGGTTAAGCGTCGGACTTCAGCTCAGGTCACAACCTCGCGGTTCGTGGGTTCCAGCCCCGCAGTCGAGCTCTGTGCTGACAGCTCAGAGCCTGGAGCCTGCTTCAGATTCTGTGTCTCCCTCTCTCTCTGCCCCTTCCCCCATTCGGGTTTTGTCTCTCTCTCCCTCAATACTAAATAAACATAAAAAACATTTTTTTAAAAAAGATATGTGTATTCTCAGGATGCCTGGGTGGCTGAGTTAGTTAAGTGGTCCAACTTTGGCTCAGGTCATGATCTTGTGGTTCCTGAGTTCGAGCCCCACGTTGGGCTCTGTGCTGACAACTCAGAGCCTGGAGCCTGCTTTGGATTCTGTGTCTCCCTCTCTCTCTCTCCCTCTCTGCCCCCCCCAAAAATAAATAAAAATTAAATATATATATATATATATATATATATACATATATATATATATATATATGTGTGTGTGTGTGTGTGTGTTCTCTTAATCCCCTTTGCCTATTTCATCCATCCCCCATCCACCTCCCCTCTGGTAACCATCAATTTGTTCTCTATACTTAAGAGCCTGTTTCTTTGTTGTCTGTCTCTTTTCTTTTCCCTTTGTCCATTTGTTTTGTTTCTTAATTTCCACATATGAGTGAATCATATGGTATTTATCTTTCTCTGACTGACTTATTTTTACCCCATTCCCTCCTGTCCTGAAAGGTTTCGACAGTTCAGTTTCTTTAAGATGATTATTTTGAATTCTCTGTCAAACAGATTGTAGATCTCCATTTCTTTGGGGTTGGTTAATGGAACTTCATTAGTTCCTGATTCTTCATGATCTATGTACCCTTGCATTGATGTCTGTGCATTTGAAGGAACAAATACCTGTTGTAGTCTTTACAGAATGATTTCAGCAGGTGAAATCCTTCTCCGATCTGTTCCCCAAGCCAGTGGGATTACCTCCAGAGTTGCAGCCATGCTAAGTTGGAGCCAGTTTTGAGGCTCTTGCTGGGTCTGCAGCAGGGTCCATGTTTGGCAGGCTTGTTACCAGGGGCTCGGGTGGGCTAGGATCTTCTTTGGCACCTGGGCGTATGGACCTGCCTCTAGGATCCTGCTCAGCAGGGCAGTGCTTGGATAATTATTTCAGGGTGCATAGTTGGGTCTTTAGTCAGTGGGCCTTTTACCACGGTGTGGACAGATGTGACTCCCACCAGGTCCCTGGGTGAGCAGGACTTGCTCTGGACCATGGCTGAGGGGTTTTATGCATGGATGTTTTCTTTGTCCGTTTTGCTGATGTCATTCCTGTTGTTCATTTTTTTTGTTGAATATTGCAATCAGAATCGCTTCAAAGTCATGGGAAGAGTAAATCAATGACTCTATTTGAATTTGTGCAAACTATTGCAAAGAGTACGTACACCAGCTGTTTTCCATCTCTGCAGCGAACCGAATTCCAGTCGCAGGTTTCAATTACAGAAAATAAAATTTAAAGAATAAAGTTTAGAATAAGAAATATACTCTTGCAGTACCCTCTTATGATTAACCATTTTTAAGCCATTTATAAACTTATGTTGAATTGAAAATATCACAGACCTTTTCTTTAAAAACCTTAGCATAATTTTGTTCTTCCTATGGTTATAAAAATGTCAGTTTTTCGAAGTTTCTCCAATCACATAAAGCTCAGACACATAAAGATTAGCCAGTTTATGTGCTTACAGATATTAAACAAAATCGAAGACTTGTTACCCAAGATTCATATTTGTCTGGTAATTGGGAAAACAGAAGAAACCTTACAATAGAAATGATTTTGAGTCAGAACACACTGCTGAATTTAGTATGGTATCTGGCACGACGTTTGCAGTCTGGTGACTTTCAAATCAGGAGTTTGCTTCTGGTAGTAAATAAATGCTTAGCCCATTACTGCTCTGGCATCGACTCTGGGGAAAGAGAGGAATTAGATATCAATCAAGTGTGCCGTGGATTTGAAGATGCAGATATTCGGAAGGGGCTTTTGGGCCACGTTTCCTACCAAGATTATCTGCATGTGAGCGACTTCTTTTGACCTGAGAGATATTAGCTTAATTACTATAAATTTGTCCAGATGACATAAAAAGATAGAAAAGTGACTGAGGCTTTAGTACCAATTCCTGAGGTTTATTTAGGCTTAATATGGTTAATATATATATTATTCTAGGCAAGAATCTATTTTCTTTTTGATGGAAGTGTGGATCTTCAGCTTTTTTGTTTAGAGTACATCCCCTGTAAGTATTAGCCCCATTTACGATGGACCCAATGCTGCAACGTTTAGTTTTTGTTGTTCTCTGGTCAGTTACCGTCAGCTGACTGCAGTTCTTTGATACCTTTGAGCCCTCTGGATGTCTATATCCTGTCCTAGAGCAGAGTTCCTCAAAGTGTGGTCCCTGGACCAGCAGCAGCAGCACCTGAGAGCTTGCTATAAATGCAAATTCTCAGGAGTTATTCTAGAAATATTGAATGGAACACTCTGAAGGTAGGGCCCAGCAACCCATATTTACCAAGCCCTCCAAATTGTAGTCATTCATACTCAAGTCTGAAAAACACTTTTTCAGAGGAGTTTACAAGGACTCTAAAAGTCTTCTGTGGAGTCACAGTGAGCAACTACAGTTTAAGACTATTCCAAAGGAACCTTGCTAAATGCTGACCCCACAGCTTCTAGTAATTCCTTGAGGAGTCCAGGCAGCATGGGGTGTATATCTCCAAAGCCACCTCTCCTAGGAAATAGTCCAGGTCTTGAGAAAATCCCCACACTGGCTATTAAGATAGAAGTCATGTGATACCCAAATGAAAGATTACTCGTTTATTTAATTAACACGCTCGGTTTGAGCATCCACTAAGCCCTAGTGACATGTGTCAGTCAAGGATATTGTAGTCAAAGAAAAAAGAAAAGATGTGAGCACAATAATATCATACGTGAGAAAAGAGATCACCTCCAAGTCAAAGGTGTCAGACTCAAATTCAAAAGAAATTCACTCCAGATCTAGCTGCTGGTTTTTGGCAATGAGAAGCCATAAATATTTTCCAAAATACTATAAACATAATCAGTGGTGATATTTGGACAGATAAATTTTACAACTGTACGTGGAATGGGCCAGAAGGAGAAAGAAACAGAAGGAAGACCTACTAAAATAGAATTATAACAGCTAAGAAATGAGTAGGACCCAACCTGGGTTGGAAACAGAATCCAAAGGACTTTTACCAATGAATGCCTATGATATTATCAGTGATTAAAAAGGATAAGCGGAACATACCTCTGACATTTGGAGAATAAAGAAGTAAGATGGTACTGTTATTAACCTTACAGTGAAATAAAAGGTGAAGAACAGAGCATGAGATCAGAAGCATGTTATGTTGTCAGCATCCAGATTAAGGGGTCCAGGTTACAGGTGAAAGTGGGGTATAGTAGCTAGTTCTTGAGAAGGAAAACAGGTCTGTACATCTAAATTAGGGAATTATCTATAGATGTGATTATTGATGTCAAAGGAGGAAAAGGGATTTAAATTTTTTTTTCATATTTATTTATTTTTGAGAGAAAGACAGAGCGTGAGCAGGGGAGAGAGGCAGAGGGAGAGGGAGATACAGAATCCCCTCTGAGCTGTCAGCACAGAGCCCCACTCCGGGCTTGAACTCACGAACCATGAGATCATGACCCGAGCCAAACTCAGATGCTTAACTGACTGAGCCACCCAGCAGCTCCAGGAAAGGAGATTTTTAAGGGAAAGTAGGCTGAGAGACAAATGAAGCAGGTCACAGAAAACATCTTGAGGAACAACAGCATTTATGAGGTGTAAGAGCAATGTCCACGGAAGAGGCAGAGAAACAGTATCGTGTAAGCAACAGTGATATCAAGCTGGAACTTACCAGTATCATTGGACCAGTTGTTTTCATCTCCTCTGAGTGCTCTGTTCTTATTGGTGTTCATATTAATATGATTTTCAATTTTTTGTCCTTTTTTTTTTTTTTTTTTTTTACTTTTTAAGTTTATTTAAATCCAAGTTAGTTGGGGCACCCGGGTGGCTCAGTCGGTTAAGCGTCCGACTTCGGCTCAGGTCATGATCTCGCGGTTTGTGAGTTCAAGCTCCGCATCGGGCTCTGTGATGACAGCTCAGAGCCTGGAGCCTGCCTCAGATTCTTTGTCTCCCCCTCTCTCTACCCCTCCCCCACTCTACTCTCTCTCTCTCTCTCTCTCTCTCAAAAATAAATGAACATTAAAAATAAATAAACATTAAAAAAATAAAAAATATATTCTTTTTTAAAAAATGCTACCATTTATTCATTTTTGAGAGACAGAACAGAGTGTGAGCCGGGAAGGGGCGGAGAGAGAGGGTGACAGAATCCAAAGCAGGCTCCAGGCTCTGAGCTGTCAGCACAGGCGGGGTGCTCGAACTCACTGTGAGATCATGACCTGAGCTGAAGTTGGACACTCAACTAACTGAGCCACCCAGGCGCCCTCCAAAAAATAAAAAAATGTTAAAAATAATAAATCCCAGTTAGTTGACATATAGTGTGATAATGATTTCGAGAGTAGAATTTAGTGATTCAGGGGCACCTGAGTGGCTCAGTGGGTTAAGTGTCTGCCTCTTGGTTTCAGCTCAGGTCATGAGCTCACAGCTCATGGGTTCGAGCTCCACATCAGGCTCTGCGCTCGCAGTGTGGAGCCTGCCTGGGACTCTCTCTCTCCCATATCTCTCTGCCAGTACGCTGCTTGCACCCTCCCTCCCTCAAAATAAATAAACTTAAAAAAATTTTTTTAAAAGGGTAGAATTTAGTGACGCATCGCTTATATATGACACCCAGTGCTCATCCCAACAAGTGCCCTCCTTAATGCCCATCATCCATTTAGCCCATCCCCTCACCCAACACGCCTCCAGCAACCCTCAGTTTGAGAGAGAGAACATGTGCCGCACTCAAGCAAGCAAGGGAGGGGCAGAAGGAGAGGGAGACAACCTTAGGCAGGCTCCACGGGCAGTGCTGAGCCCAAGCCAGAGCTTGATCTGACCACCATGAGATCGTGACCTGAGCCAAAATCAAGAGTTGGTCAGTTATCATATTGAGCTCCCCAGGTGCCCCTGATTTTCAAGTATTTTTAAGCTTAAAGAAGGTAAAGGGCTAGGAATGAGGATCTAGTCATTAGGCTCCCCAGAAGTGGGCAAACTTCAACATGTTATAGTGCCTTGTGGCAAACTGGAAGAGAACAACTTCTAAGAAAAAAATAGTATATGCATGAAATCATTCTACCATCCACAGTCTGGTTTAAGGAACACTCCCGTTGGGCCATGACCCCTTTACTACTCTTAGCAACATGTTTGTCCCCTAGAAATAAACCATTGCCTACTAGATTGGAAGCTACCGATTAATATTATGTCTCATAGATATGGCTTGTGAATATCTAATGCATGGACATTTTAATTAAATATTAACTGGTATTACATACTAGCTTTACTATGTGCTATTTTCTACGATTTCTTATTCAACTAAACTGTTTACATCGACATGCTATAGCAAATATAATTATTATTTTTGGTGAAAATGGAATTTTATTTATAATATGTAGAGCTATTTCCTGGTTGAAGAATAAAGAAAATACCAAGTATCAAAATATGGCATGTTTGGATGATTGCTATTTTCTAGACTTCTTTCCAACCTGAAACCTGCTTTATTTTTTTTTTAAAGTCTTCTATATCTAAAGATTTTCATTCAGGTATCCCATAGTGGAGTTGTTAGTTTCTTACATACCTGTTTTAACTTCAGATACAGTTAACAGTTTTCTGAGTTTGCCCTAACAAGTTTTACTTATAGAATGACTTCTAGCTGGCTCAGGACTGTCAGACTACTGAAATGAACGCACCCATATGAATCTCTGAAAGTGAGCTATAGTGTCACCAAAGTCAAAAGGAGTGTCTCAAAGCCACCCAGAGCAACGGTCAAGGACGTCCATCTATCTTTGATGTTTTATAGCCCCAACGTTTTAAATTTCTGTGCCAAATGCAAAGCTCATTTTGTTCTGAAATTTAGGAATGTTTCGATTCAACTTGATCTGATAACTGAGTAATACGCTGACAATCATCAGGGAAGTACAAAAGAGAGCTAAGGATATTGGTATTTGGTAAGCTCAACATACTGATAGTATTTAGAATTGAGGTGAATTATGAATCCGGATAATCACGTTCTGAAAAGGCAACTGATGAATGAAAGACTGTCCAGAAGAGAAATGACTTATTTTAATTAGAAACAACCAATATGAAATTTGGGATGTTTAATGTTAAACAATTAAGATAAAGATAATGCATGATAGTAGTCATCAAATATTTAAAGAGTTTCCATGTAAAAAAGGGGAAAGAATGAGGAAAGAAACAGATTTGAGAACTAAGTTTCATTCACTTATATTGTAATTATTTTTTATTCTTATGGTCAAATAATAAAAAAATATCTGGCAATATTTTACGTGTGAGATAAACAGAGATCAGCAAAACAATATGGCTTTCTAAAATAATTCAGTATAATAACATTCTCATTCTCCAAGCCCCAGAACTGGCTCCCAGTAAAAAATTAATAATTCCAAGCTTTTATTTTCTCCCCAACAGAAAATCAGTACAGTACCCACCATCAAAATATCATTCCTCTATGGTCAAGCCAGGTGCCGTTTTCTTTTTTTCAACAGAGTAAAATGACCAAAGGCAGGATTAGTTGAATGTACAATTATTTAGAGTAAGAGCATAGTACTCAGTTATGTGCCTTTTATAAGCAGTCAAGATGCTCCATCATCCATGCATCAAAAATGTTCGAAGTTAACATTTCCTTGCTCTTGTTGTTGATTTTGTTTTTACTACTGTCCTCACAACAACAACAACAAAAATAAAAATGTGAGTTTGTAACCTCCAAATTAGTTCCAGAATATTTGGCGTTATTGACTTCTTATTGGAAATGGGTAGACTTCCGTCTTTGGTCTCCCCGAAGCAGAACATTTAGAGATGTTTTTGAAAAGACTTGAATGTTTTCATGTCCTGTTGTTTTCTGTGGAATGTAGTGCCTTCAACTTTGCTCTGTAATGTTTTTGACAGACAATAAAGATTATGATGCCTATTTATCATACACCAAAGTGGATCCTGACCAGTGGAATCAAGAGACTGGAGAAGAAGAACGCTTTGCTCTTGAAATCCTACCTGACATGCTTGAAAAGCATTACGGATATAAGTTGTTTATACCAGACAGAGATTTAATCCCAACTGGAAGTAAGTTAATGTTTTCAGTTGAGAGTGTGCATATTCTTGGTCTGTCTGTGTATCATCATTTTTTAGGCAGAATTTTAACTTTTGGTTCTCTACATCAAAAACTGTGTCTATCAGTGTCTCAAGAAAGAAATGTCATTATGTATTCATATGAAACTTAGTTTTTGACACCCCTGAGGAGCCACTTTCATTGTTCTGTAAAGCATCTCATTTTATGAGCCTTGACATTTAAAGACACAAATGGGAGATTTGTAACTAGGAAAAATATTTCCAACTTTGAGAAAAGCAAAGCCCGCACTCTATTCAGCGTGGTCATTGGCCATTGTCATCTTCTCAAGGTATTACCCACCGAGCAACAATTCTCATTTAATGTGTGAGAGAGAAGCTACTGGGGCCTTCGGGGCCAGGTGTTTGATGCACTCATTCCGATAAACTCTTCTCTCTTTTATAGCCTACATTGAAGACGTGGCGAGGTGTGTAGATCAAAGCAAGAGGCTGATTATTGTCATGACCCCAAACTACGTAGTCAGAAGGGGCTGGAGCATCTTTGAGCTGGAGACCAGACTTCGAAACATGCTGGTAACTGGAGAAATCAAAGTGATACTCATCGAATGCAGTGAACTACGAGGGATTATGAACTACCAGGAGGTGGAAGCCCTCAAGCACACCATCAAGCTCCTGACGGTTATTAAGTGGCACGGACCAAAATGCAACAAGTTGAACTCTAAGTTCTGGAAACGTTTACAATACGAAATGCCTTTTAAGAGGATAGAACCCATTACACACGAGCAGGCTTTAGATGTTAGCGAGCAGGGGCCTTTTGGGGAGCTGCAGACTGTCTCGGCCATTTCCATGGCCGCGGCCACCTCCACAGCTCTAGCCACTGCCCATCCAGATCTCCGTTCCACCTTTCACAACACGTACCATTCACAAATGCGTCAGAAACACTACTACCGAAGCTACGAGTATGACGTACCTCCTACCGGCACCCTGCCTCTTACCTCCATAGGAAATCAGCATACCTATTGTAACATCCCTATGACACTCATCAACGGGCAGCGGCCACAGACAAAATCGAGCAGGGAGCAGAATCCAGATGAGGCCCACACAAACAGTGCCATCCTGCCGCTGTTGCCAAGGGAGACCAGTATATCCAGTGTGATTTGGTGACAGAAAAGCAAGGGACACCCCGTCCCTGGGAGCTTGAGTGGAGTCTGCAGTCCAGTGCCTGGAACTAAATCCTCGACTGCTGCTGTTAAAAACATGCATTACAATCTCTAGAACACGAGGAAAAACAGGGTCTTGTACATATGTTTTTGGCAATTTCTTTGTAGCATCAGTGTCTTCCTGTTTTACCATGTCTCTTATCATTACATTTTTTGACTTTGTTTTATATGTCATTGGAATTTGTAAATTTACATTTTTTTAAAGAAGAGACTTATGTATAGATAGAAAACCCTTTTTTGCTTCATTAGTTTAGTTTTAGAATGGGTTTTATTTTCTTTCCTTGCTTTTCTTTTGCTTTTAACATTTCCTTGGGGTGCTTGGACAAATCTATCCGATGGGACAAGGAGCACCGGATCCTCTCTTGGGTTCTGCCTGGGATCAGCAGGGCCGTGTGGGCCTCCGGAGAGCCGTGCAACGAATGCGGGCCTTGCCATTTGGGGAAAAAAAAAAAAAAAAAAAGATAAGAAGAACACTCGTTCACAGGAGGGCCCCGCCGATCAGAGCCCTGAATCTCTTCCTTGTCCCACCTCATTCCCCACCTCTACCCTTCTAATGGCGGCATGATGTGTAAACTCTGAGGAGGGGTGGGGGTGGGTCTAACTGTCTTAACGTTTAATTCACTGCTCGTCAGAATACACTCCAGACCCAGAAGTGTGCTAGTCACTTGACAGTGACCACCACAGAGCGCTCAGAAGAGAAGATCAAGGGCATGAAAATGGGGGAGAGAGTGTTGTTTCTGTTTTTAAATGAGTTGATGTACCCTTATATAAATATATATATATATATAAAACACACACACAACAAAACAAAAGAAACAAAAAACAAAAAAACACACAAAAAAACAAAAAAAAAAAAACAAAAAAAAATCAAGCCCTATATTTGATCACTTCCTGGAAAGGCATGAATGTGTTTGTGGCTGTTTTTGTTTAATATTCTACTTCCTCTTTTCCCTCTATAATTTTTCTGCAAATGAGATTATGTGCAAATGCCAGGCAAGTTAACTCAAAAGGGTGAATCAACACCAGTCGAAATGAAATTTACATTGAAGGCTTCCAAACCAAAGGGAAGGACAGGATGTGTCATCAAATATGTTTTGTCACCTTGTATGATACAAAATGTTATTTTCTAAAGAGTCAGAACAGATCTGTGAAACTTATTATGGGGTCCCCTTGTATTTAAATGTTAATTCACTGTATTTAATTTTTAATGCTACATTCAGAATCAAGTGTTCGGTTTCAGTTTGTGAACATAAGCAACGCTTATTACTATCGAAGTGTTTATAGAAGAACTCAGGAGGTCAAGCATATGAGTACCAACAGAAATCGATATTTTCAAAATAAACATTATTTACGCAAAATAGTTTTTAAATTAGATGAGAAAGTGTTTAAAATAATTTTACTGTATAAATAATTAGTTTTATTTTAACTGTGTAATTCTATCTTTCAGAAACAGAAAGCTGATGCTCCCAAGAAATTCATCCCTTACCGTTTAGCTTTATGTTTGAAACCAATGGCATAAGCAGCTAATACAATATTCATGGTGAAGATAATGCAAAATCAATCATCAAGGAACTTGCAGAGGGTGGAATTGTTAAAGGGAAATATTACCTACGTAGCTTTTAGTTAACAAAAAAAAAAAAATCGATGTGCCGAAAACACGAATATAGAACTACGTTACTTTAGTGACTCCTTGTAGAAACCTCCATTCCAGTCATCGTCTGTGGGCTCGTGTAGTGACTATCGTATGTTCGGTTTATTCCTACCACCATATAACGAGAAAACAATTCTACAGTGTGGGTCGCAATACTAAAGGTGTGAGTTGGCCACAAAAAAAAAAAAAAGGAAAAGAAAAAGTGTAAACTTCGAAAGAGTTCATTTGGGAGGGTAAGATCGAATTGCAAATGTCTGAGATGAGCCTAAGAATTCTGCAACAAGGCAAAGGTCTCAGTATTCCTGTGACAAGGTAAAGGAGCCTTGGGATGTGCAGTGCTTTTTATTTGCTTTAAAATGTTTATTTCCCTGACAAGTCACCCAGGGTCCTTCTCTCCAATCTGTTCTTCATTCCCATGCTCCCCTTGGACCTGTGTCACTTTTTCACAAAGCAGAACGGAAGCTGCAAGGACACATATACTTTGTCAGCTTTGCACATTGGGTTATTTTCAGAATCCAAGAAGGCCATTGTTTCCTTTGTACTATGGACACCTGTCAGGGACTGGTGCCAGTGAACCTCACTGGCCTGGATTCCACACTCCCCCAGTGCTCAGAAAACTGCAAACATGGCAATGGCCTGGTTGATTTCTTTGTTTTTTAATTTTTCTTAAGTGCACGATGGAAGTGTATAGAGGAAGTAATCAGACCACAGTCATATTTTAGGCATCCATAGGTGTTAATTTAGCTGCATCGGGAGTACATTTTTTGTTCTATTTTTAGTGTAGATTTAAGCACTTTGAATAGCATGATTCAGGGATTGATGGGTAATATTTGATATTCTCACAACTTAAGAAACTTTTTTTTTCCTCTAATGCTTTGTCATATTTTTTTAAAAAGAAAACAAATGGAGAAGAAGCTATCTATGGCTTTAGTAACATTCCTCCCAAGTATTCCTCTATCAGCTCCGTGTGAGAACAACTGAAGGATGCTGTCATGTGTTCACGTGCTCTATGTTTAATAAAAGTCATGTTAGAACTCACAATAAAAAGAGAACAAATGTATTTTCCCTAGTGCTTAGGTTTCATCCTTCTCTTTTTTCGGTGGGGACCGTGGGGAATGAGAACATCCTAGTTGTAAAAATACAGTTGAAGGTGTGAATATGTTAGCCAGGCTGAGGGAGAGAATGGGCTTCTGGACGTGGACACATGTGATGTTTGATATTGCCTGTTTTTCATCATTCACTGCTCGGGCTCCGAGTGACACGTTATGGATTCAAAGTCCATCTGGTTCTTTAATGTAAACTCTACTTGCTGCCTATGAGCGTCCTACCCTGTATACTGGTGCTCAAATCTTCGAGTATTTAATTTGTAATTCATTCCTTAGATTTCCTATGAGCAGAGCGGAAATTTGTATCTCATGCAGCCAGCTGATTTAAGTTTAGATCAATTCTGTGAAATAAGTCTAAGACATGATGAGTTAAGAGTCCTGAACCTACTATATCTCTGTAGCTGAACACCTGATTGTTCCAAGAGTCAACCATTTTTGGTTTGTTACTTTCTTCATAATCTATATATTTGAACCCTATCGATCTAATCTTACATATCGGACACGCTTCTTCCTGATTTCATTATTATTTAGCAGTTTATAACGAGAGCAAATATTAACTCAGAGCCAATCCCTAAACTCTAAGTGAGTTTTGTTTATCCTAGAATAGTCATTAACTTTGACAGGTGCCATTTATGTAAATTAAGATCACCATCTCTAGGAAAACATGAATTCATATGTTTGTAAATTATGCTCTGATTCTGGAATGATACCATAGTTCTCCTTTTTCCAAGAAGTATTTTTTTGTATCTTGTGCTTCATTTCTTCTTTTGTTTCTATTTACTTGAAGTTTGTCCTTAGTCTCAGAAGAAAGCTTAGTGAGATCCAAAGGAGACCATCGGTGTTGCACAGGTGAAATGACTGAATGGAATAAGAGAATACGCAGGCACGGAAGAGGAAAACCCCTTACTGTCTCTGATCTGAATGTGCTCGGCCATCATTCCCATCCTTGTCGTAGTTGATGCAGAAAGGTGAAATATTATTAAATGGGTTAGAAATCCCACCTACGGGCACGTATTCCCTATCACTGAACAACATTTTTAACAGTACATCCAGCATTACAAAGAGGTGATGAAGCGACTGACTTCCCTAACAGGAGGAGCGTGTCCATGGAAGCAGAGCTGTCTCTCGCTTTATCCTGAGCACTTCCCACTTTATTATTCTGAGCAAAGAAAGTCGTTGATAGCCAAATTTTGATTATCCTTGTCAACAGACCTTATTAAACTTAGGTTCACGGACACTTTGAGTCCATAAAAAGGATTAAAGGAAATAATGAAGGCCTTGAAATTCCAGACAAAATGGTGAATGTGTGCAAAACTGGGTTTTCCTGGATGTGTGTCTCAAAGACATCCGGCTTCTGAAAAGCTACTGATGTTTGGATTTAGGGCATAGTCTCAGAAACTGTCATTGGCATAAAGCAGCTATCTTGCCAGCTTTGCTATGCCTACTATTCCTCACCTTCATTCATGACAGTTCAGGGAATGATTCCCGGTCTTTTAACAAACGGAGGCAGTTCCTCTCCCAACATGACCAGACTTTGTGGGAGACTTGGTCTATCGGTGAGAAAAAAATGGGTAGGACGGCAAGTAATTTGTACCGGGAGAAATGAGAATTGACTCGATTACTCTGATCGTTTACTCATTTCCTAAGTTACTCAAAAGATAGTTTTGGAGGAATGTGAAACGTGACTTGGCATGATGCCTTATTTCATGAAACTCCTTTATGATTTGAGTTGACTCATGTTTCCCACAACAAAACAAAGAAGAAATAGTCCGGTACAGGAGTAAAAGAAACAATCGTTTGACGTGTTTTTCCAAAGAGACTTCATTTCCTTGTGCCAGGATTTAGAATTGGTTATACACTTGATTTTCAGCAATTGTGCTTTTGCCAGTTTCAGGATTTAAGATATGACTTTGGAGCAATATGATGAATGTTAAGAAATCAACTGAAGTGAGGTGGTGATTTAGTTTCGCTTTTTACTCAGGACTGGCAGTGAGGTGAAAGTTTGTGCTATTTTCATAATGACGATACTGTCACAAGGAGCTGTACGACCTGAGTTTGAGTAAAGAGAAGGAGGAGGATGATGACGATGATGATGAGTTAATCTCAGTCCTAATCTCGTGTGTCTTTTCATCATCAGACTTCAGTCATGCATTAGAAAATGCCCTAAGAAGGGACTCAGTTCTCATCTTCCATCGACTATCATTTCTTTCTTCCAGTCTCACAATAGAAAACATCTCTCTATTACAGACAAGTAAGATATATAAAAAGAACATTCTCCTCCTGCCCTTTAGTAAATGTCCCTCTGAGTAGTCTCTGAGTCCACTGACAAACTCCTCTTTCTGAACTGTTCATTGTATTTAGTAAAGTAAGGCATTGTTGTTTTCCTACCATTCACTGCATTCATTGATGCATCCCCCCGGGTCCACAAGCCTGAAAAGTATTCTCTTTCTTAACAAAGGCAATCACTCTAAATCATTACACTGTGTTCCCTCCACTACTAAATGAATAGAAACCGAAGAACTGCACATGAACTTGAGACTATTCTGTGTAATATTGATGTTGTGTAAATTTCAATCTTCATAGTCCAGATAACCTTAAGTTTCAAAGGGCATGCTGGTCATTAAAAAAAAAAAAAGATTTAATGTAAAATGACATATTACATAGTGCATGAACATGTGGCAAAGTAATTTGGATCTATCCTTACTAGTCAACGAGAGACTAAATTTGGGGAGATCAGCTGTGAGTGTTTTAGGTTAATTCTCACCTGGGATGAAGACATCTTTATGTTAGGATACATGGACCGTTGTCCAAATTCCTTGCAGCATATGCTCCTGGTAACTAGAATTTTTAGTGTGTTCTTTCCGCCAAAGTAGTGGAGATATGTTCATATAACCTGCTATTGAATTGTAAAAACTTTTACATTTTCAGAGTTTGAGGGAACCCAAGTAGGAAAGTGAATTTAGTCATTTTCCTCTGCTGGTGTTCAAGTCAAATTTTAAACTCAGACACTCTCAGATATGTTCAACAGTCAGTAAAAAGTGCATTTTACATAGTGTTTCCCTTTAGTTTTGCCTACCCTCTTTGATTTTGTACAATCTAGAATGTATGTAACTCACGCGTAGGTGATGGAGGCGCTCTTTTTTTTTCTTAGAATACTTACAACTATATATTTGGTTTTGCTTTGACTAGCAATAGGAAAATAGACAAATACACGTGTAAAAATGAGAAATTTTAAACTTGAATTATAATTTGTGTTTTATAGTCGTTTCATAAGTCTGTTGCTCTCTATGAGTATGCTCTCTATATATCCTGTAAAAATAAATTTATATGTTACATAGAAATTCAAGAAATTAAATTATTTATTAAGCTACAAATGTTTCTTCTGGTTTCTACCTGATTATAGCTGAAAATAAATTAAATAATGTGTTGTTGGAACATATGTAAGTACCTTCGTTAATTTGATAACTCTTGTTAAACTTTTCTTTCCCTCTCTGTTTATGTCTCTATAAGCTTATAATTCCTAGACTTAATTCCTATTATGATTGTGAAGAAAGGACTTAAGACATGGCCAAGTGGCTGAACAAAAAGAAAACCTTGTTAAAAAATCAAGTTCACGTACAATCCCTCTTCTGTTCTTCACTCTGGGATTATGGAGAGGTTTGAATCACAAACTTGATCACTTAAAAGTCATTAGCACATTAATGATTGTTTCAAGGTTAAATTCTACATTTTTCCCTCATCTATTTCATAACGTCCTTGGAGAAACAGAAATGCTGTTTCTCCTCCTTACTTCTTGCTCCCCAGGTATTTTATTCCTTGCTTTTTAAGGTACTACTCACATAACAACCTTAAAATAAAGTCCCCTCAGGTAATATTTTAAAGTGACCAAGATCTTTAATCACCTTATTTTTCTACTCTGTCTGCACCTGCTTCTAGTGCACAGTCATTCCTAAAGAGAAATGTTTTTTGGCCTTACGTTTCATTTTATGTTAAAGATAAGTAAACATTATTTATTTCTTTGGGGGGAGGGGGATGGCGGTGAATCTTTACATCACAAGCGTAATAAGTGAACAACCATAAACCTCTTAGAATCAATGGGCTGTTTAGGCAGAATTCCTATCTTAGGACAGCATTTTAAGAAACACTTATCAAAGATGACGCCAAAATAAATCATTATGAAAATGGAAAGGAATATTTGTCAAAACCCCGTAAGGTTATTTCAGGTTGGATTTCAGAGTAATTAATATATTTAAAATTTCTTAAAGTCATTTCTACCTCAGTAGGGTTTTTCAAATGTGAAAAAAAAATAACTTCTACTGAAAAAGTAAAGTGTTATATGGATTATGACTCAGTGTATAATTCCCCTATTGTATTCCAAATTGTGAACACTAGGACCTGACCCATTATTAAAAATATCGGGAGAGAAAACCCTGTAGTTGAAGAATATCTGGGACTATTTGTGCACCTTACATATACACATTTAAATTCTCAGGAAGTTTCAATTACACTCATACTATTGACAGGTGGTTAAAAGACTGACACCCATGGACCATCTTATTTCTAGAAGATTTCTAATTGATATCAAATCTATGTTTATGGGAAAAACAGAAACAGAGACTGGAGTAAATATTCAGAGAATTAAAATGGTCATCACCCGATCACTTACGTGGGATTTTTAGCATTTATCTATGGCCTGTAAGAGTAATTCAGACAAATTCCTTGATCAATCACTGTTTCGTGCCCAGTGATACTGATGTGTGTGGGGAGGGCAGGGTGAAATCCTGGAGAATAGAGAACATCTAAATTTGACCAGTATTTTAGTCAATGTCTGCTTAAATTAGGAATTTTTATCTCAGTGAACTGTCAATTGGTTTTAGATGGTACACAGAGGGAGGTTATTATTGAAATAGTTATGTATTTGATTGAATATATGCTAGGATTAAAAAAACTACATAATACATCAAAGTTGACTTTAGGGGTACTGTTCTAGTTTTGTTTATATGGCAGAATGATATATAATTGCATGACTCAAATAAAAAAAACAGGTAACCGTCTAGGAAAGATGATAAATGGCAAAAGTCATCAAGATGCTTCATGAATGACTGGACTCAGGAAAAACTGCTAAGATAGTCAAATTTGAACTTCTGGAGGAAAAAAAACTAATAAAAGGTGAAAGCTTCCCCCAAACAGTAGAAGAAAATGCCAAAAACCTATAAAAATGACTGGTTTAAATTAAGCAAGGAGATATCTTAGTACTCTAATTGTCCTTGGCAATGAAGAGCTGTTGACACAATTATGAACTTGAAAACTGACATCTGAAAGAAAATCCTTTTTTAAAGGGCCTCAGCACACTTTTCCGAAGTAAAAGGTGAAATGGATGGCTAAACATTATAAGGTATGAATAGAGATTACGATTTTGGTACACTGGATACTGCGACATAAAGGCTCGGTGAAGGGTGAAATCGTTGGTCCAGAGGGTCCTTCCAAAGGGCCTGTTGTCATACTTCTCAGACCTGGGTGCAATTACAATCACCTGGGAAGATTTAAAGAGTCCCAGAGATTCAAATTAAACCAGTCTGGGTTTTGTCCCCATTGTTAGTTGCTAGGGTTTTTTGGTTTTCTTATCTTTTGTCTTGCTTTTTAATGAAGTCTCTAGGTAATTCTATAAAAACAGCAGAGTTGAAAACTATAGGAGCCGAACGGGTGGGTCACAAATTTTAGGCTTTGGAAGAATTGCCTGGAAGCCTTGTTAAAAATGGAAATTCCACTTTAACTCTGATAGTACTGGAGTGAGGCCCGGAATCTATTTATTTAACAAGCTTCCCAGGTGATTGTAATGTGAAGGCCTACAGACAACTCTTTGAGAAACAAAGGTGTAGGATTTGTTGTTTCTGTCATTACAGTTGCTGTCACTCTTTGGAATACAAGATTAAAGTTTGCGGTGGATAAATGTTACCATAAACTGGGTCTTCCTTTTTTAACAATCTCTCCCAATTTGTCCACCAGCACTCACAATGAAGATGTCCTGAGGAAAAAAAAAAAAACGAACTACATATAGACAATTATACTTCATCTGAGAATATCTCAAAAAGAAGGGGGAAAAAAAGAACTAGTAAAAAAATGGAGTCCAACTTTTTCATGAAATCCATGACTTCAAAAAATGCCCCAGCATAGAAGAAAAATAAATGAATTGATAGTTAAGCGTTAACTAAGAACACATTCTTCTTAGAGAACATATGTCTGTTGTCGCTTGTATTTCTGTTAAGGAAGAAAAAAAGCAAAATTAGGGCTACCAAAGATACTGATTGTGAAAATAAAGGCATCGACATCAAATTTGTTAAATTAGTTGGACTTAATGAACAATTAGTTTCCCTCATGTTAACAATGAGTTCACAGAAAGATGAATTCTAATGAAGACTTTTCCGACCATCCTTTAGAGTAAGAATCACTCGCAGCATTTGTTACAAGCATAGGTTACTGGCTCACCCTCCAAAACAATTGAACGCTGGGAAATTTTTACAATCACGTTATTTGGTGACCCCTATTCTGGTGAATGATGTAAAGTCTAAGACTATATCCATGCAGTGCCCATAAATTTAGTTAGGTCTTTGTGAGATAAGTTAAATGCCCCATCTTGCATTATTTCAGCAACATGACAACTTACACAACAATAAACTTCAGTTGGTCCTTAATTTCATACCTTAATCATTTATACTGGCAATATTTTTTCAGCCACGTATATTTATCTCACTGGACTAATATTGACCGTTATGTCCTTTGTTACACCAGGAATGATGACCAGTGATGAAGTTTGTCGCTTCTGTTTCGTAAGACAAAGGTCCTATTTGATGTCTGATTCTCATGCACGTCTCAAGGACATGGCTCCTATTAGGAGAAAATATTCTTATACATTAATTGTGGAGTAGCCATGTCATAGAGTTTCTGGAGAATTCTTTTAACCTTTTCCACCCATATCCTAGTGACTTCCACAGCCACTATACGACTGACCTCTTACAGTTTATGGTTTTATAAAACCAGAAGATCCAAAAAATAATATTCAGTAGTAGAAGAACCCTACTGAGTGCAACACAGCCTTTTTAAATTTCTACACTAAGCCGAAAGAGACAATATACCAAGTGAGTTTGATTTATTTTCAGAACACAATCTGGACAACAGCTCAAAACAGTCAACTTTGGCAACATGAAGCATTTAGTGAGCTAAATTAACATACATGTGTGCCTGCATGTATAATGTCTGTGCACTCTAATTAAAAACACACACTTGTAATACGTTTAAATAAACTTAATCAGTACATGCTCTACATTAAATAAACAGTGATATGAGTTCCCAAGATAATGCCCTCCATCAAGAAATTACTCAGTGACCATTTTTGCACAGGCTAAAAATAAATACCCAGGTTTCTGTTCAACTAACTTTTCTTTAAGGACATGCATTTTATCTTAAAGGAGAGAGTCAGCTCATTCTTGCTTTTCGCAGAAAAATTCTGTGATTGTTTCCATTTTCTACTTTTCCATTACATGGTAGCCCTGAATTATTTATTTATAAAAAATGGAAGGTATTGCGCTCAGCAACTATCCTAAGAAAAGCCGGTGAAAGCGTCAAAGTTATTACCATGGATTTCCTATCTTTTAGTCGATTTTATTTTTCCTGGGCTGTGAAATAACTTATTTTTTCAGATTCCATTTAAATTACATCCTTAGCAAATAACATGTCCTCAGCAAAGCCTAACTTTAGAAATACAGTTACCGCTAACGTTTTCTTTTTTAGTTTTCTTTTACTTTACAGAATCCATGCCAGCCCTGAAGTGAGATAGAAACACAATAGAACTAAGTACATTTACAACTGACAAACTTATGAGTGCTGCACCTTACGTATTCTACACCACGGGGTGAACTTGTATTCGCAGTCATCTTCAGAATGGGCAGCTGAATAACTTGCTGGGTATTTTCATGAGAAAACTGGACATGGGATAAGATGTTACAGGCGAGGGTAGCAGAGGTTCCTGCTGGTGGAGCACTAGAGAAGTGTACGTTGATGTTGATATCTCTAAAGATTTTAACTATGGCTTGTAGGTAGGGTCCCATAACCAACTGTAGCAAGCGTAACATACTTAGCATTTTGTATTTTCATTTTAAGAGGGAAGGAGATCACTCACTCAATATGAATGCTGCATATGTTAGCAATAGAGATAGTGATTTTGTAATTTTGATTGCACTTGCCTTAAATTTTTTCCAAAAAGAAATTATATATAAACAAATACCGATGAGGATGGTTAAAGAACATTGTTTAAAAATAGGCAAGTTCTGCACTGATTACACTTTTTTACATAATTTCATGCATAATGGCAAAGTATATTTGCCAGATCCATGTAATGAGTATACGAGCACATGATAACAGCCGTTTGTACAAGCACAAAGTGTTCTATGTTTAGATTAAAAATTAACAATGCTAACTTTTGGTGTGACTGCTTTCAATTTCAAAAAGTTGGATGTTTAAAGATAAATTTATTACTTGCACAAGAATATTTTTGTATAATACTGGGAAAGGTTTCAAAATGGACTTGCTTTATGGAGTGCAATTTTCAGAGAAAATAAACAGGGTATGTGTCCAGTTTGTAAATGTTTTCTTTCCAGATTACTCTTTCACTGGTTAAATGCAAGGATATGATGACTTGAATATTTTGTGTGTGTGAATAATACCGACAACAATAACAAAAATAAAGCAATGTGAATAAGTTGCGTATGCAAACTTCTTTTAATCAATGCCGGTAGATCCTGAAAACGGTAGTTCACGTCCATTTCTGTGAGTATCATGCTACAAATATTTATAATTGTGTTTTGCTGTTCGATGTATGAACATAGATCCCTTATAAGAAAAATATTAAAAATGTTGTTTTTAGGAGAACTTTTATTCTTCATGCTTCAGTCTGACATATTTATTTTCTAAAATTGAGAGTAAGACAAGTTAATAGCACCCCATACTTATTAAATATTTATGACATTAGAAGTAATACATGGCGAAAATTCTTCAATTTGTCAAAAGTTCTATTTGTACCTGCCTATTAACGAAAGCATGTCTTGGGCTAAAAATGTTAGAAGATTTATGAGAAAGAACATATTTACAAAAACGGTGTGCTGGTTAATATTTAAATATAGGATAATATATATCTCCTTATAACGTACCTGTATTTAGTTAGATACCCTGCTTTGAAATCAAGAAATAGGATTTTGAGTTGGTTTGGGGACCAAGGAGTATCTATAAGGCTAAAAATGTCTCTTAAAGATTAAAACAAGAGGCTACATCATTTAAGACGATAATAGACCCTGATAGGATGTGTGAATTTTCATATATGCTTTTCTAAGTATTATCCAGTAAGTGGTTTTAAGGAGGTTCTATAAACTCCTTCTAAGGAAGACAAAAATGCAGAAACTGAAAATGAGCCATCTTTACTGGTAACAAGACCACCAAAGAAAGAACCACATTTGTTTTTTGGACATAAGGTATCATACCTGCAAACACTATGGGGTACAGAAAAACTGTTGGACTGATACAGAATTTTAAGTTTCTTCCAAGAGGCCAACAGAATCAAAAGGAAAATCTAATTTCTGGTTTATCACAGATGTTCCTATACCCATGGTAAGTATAGCTACTTCTTAATGATGCACAGTTATTAAGTATTTTGAGGATCTGTGTGATAGCTTGTAGTTATTACTCTGTTAAGGTCACACCCAGGGGAAATGCTCCAATCAAGAGTGGGTGGATACGATCGCTCAAAAAAGTATCGCGGACATGTATTTGGAAAAGGAAAGGAACATTTAGATCAATGAAAATGACAACGAAAAAATTGATCTGTACTTGCCCCTTATGTCTCACTGCTCCCTCTGTTGCTGCTTATGACATCACTGAATCAAATATGTTCACACATGTGAATTTTTGTCTTCAGATTCACTTAAGAGTTTGGCTACATTGACAACATAGAATCCTCCTCTTTGTTCTATTTAATCTCTATCAAAAAAAAAAAAAAAACAACCAAAAAGGAAGAAAAAAATTAACCTTGACTCCTCTACCTCTACCACTGGGTCTTCAGTGTTTTTGTTTTTGTTTCTGTTTTCTTTCCCTAATGTTCTGAGCAGCCCTGTTCCAACGCTGGCAGGTTGTCACATAGACACAGTTCTAGGCCTGTGGTTATGGAATGGAACTTCACCGTGATAGCATCAACATATTCAGGGAGGCAGCTCAGGGAAGGACTATGGGGATTGCACTTGGGTGGGCCTCCACGGTTAAGAGTCCGGAAGTACGCCCTTGAGTTGTCTAAGCCTAGCTCTCTTAACATACCGAGGAATGGTCATTCTCTCTTATATAGACTCAGGCTAATCAGGCATTCAAGACACTGTCTTCAAAGCAAATGACAATTGTTAATAGTGGACAAGAAGACCAGAACGGTTTTGTCACATTGTAGAAAAGCCAAATCATAATTAGAAGTTTGTTTGGAAAATGTAGCGCCCTAAAGACGAAGTTAGTAGAAAGAACTTCATGCCAAGCGTCACGATGCGTCTATCTGCACCACTGAGACAGAGCTGTTATTCAAAGCCTCTGTTCCGGGTGGTTTTTTTCTTTACACAAAACTAGAAAGACAGAGACAAATTCTGATTACTGATATTTCCTTTTTTCAGACGCCCAGATGACCCTCACTCTCCCATTAAATAGTATAGCTTTGAATATGGCGGTATAGCTGTGACTTGTTCTTGTTGCCTGGAATATGGGTGTTAACTTCTCAGCCTTCCATTTGTAAATATCTGCGTTGGGCAGCTTATCTTAAGCTCTGCCTACTTTCAGCCTCAGAAGGTAACTTTAATTTTCACTTTTGGGCAACATTTTATTCTTTGTTAAATAAGTCCCTCACACCTTTAACACCTATTGATTTGAGCTAACGATGTTTTGTGATTAAACATTATAGCCCTCATTTACTTCTTAAAATGTGTAGGGGAAAAAGCACCAGAGAAATGTTCCTAAAGCTTGTTTTGAGATTCTGGCAGAGGAGAGCAGCTGTTTACTGCGCAGCCCATCTCTGTCCGTCTTTTCTAGATCCTCTTTAAGATTGTCCTTGACAGAGTTGTTTATCTGCTAACTTGATGGCAGGGAAGCCCTGGAAGGACAACAGGATAGGGTGAGGAGCAAATAAGTAATTTACTTTACGGAGAGAAAACTTGAGCATGTTACATGAGCTCTTTTACTCCTAAATTCCACATCTGGGAAAAAAAAAAAAAAACAACAAAGGAAACAATAATACCTTCCCCGAATGTAAGTTGTAAGAGTTCCTTCCTTCCTTCCTTCATTCTTTTATCGATGCCAGGCATTGTTCTGGTGGCTGGGGACAGACCAGAGAATCAGACAATATTCGTGACCCATGGGTTTCAATCTCTGGTAAGAAGTGATACAAAAGGCAAGTCCCTGATTGAGGAAATTTCAGACAGTGATACATAAAATGACGATGTAAACTAGAGCAATGTGATAGGAAGTATCTAGCTGGGAGGTTAATTTACATAGAGTGGCTATGGAAGGCGACTTGCAAGAGAGGAAATTATAGCTGAACCTCGAATCAAGAGAAGGGGACAACCAGGAAAAGGTCTGGCCTTAACTGCTGTTCACTCCAAAGGACAGGCTAGTACAAAGACCTTGAGGGAAGAATGAGCTTGGTGTGTTCGCATTAAGAAAAAGCAAAGACCCATGGCTGGGTCATTGTGGATACAGGTTAGAAGTAATAAATAAAAGCCAGAGTACACAGTAGGTGATAAAGGGTAGCTAGTGCTATTAAAAGTAGGCTGAGGGTTAGACTTAAAAATTCCGTTTGTCTTAATAAATGAAAATATTTGTAGTTACTTTTCATTCTCTTTTTGTGTTGTCAAAAACACGTTTGAGTTGGACTTTATCTCTGATGTCCAAGAAAGACTTTAATAGGTTGCATTTAAGAGCATTTATCCTCAAAGCTCTAAGCATTGCACCAAGTCAGTCACAAGAAAAACCAAACCCAACCCAAAACACATAGATTCAGCTATGATAAGCTGTATCAGAGCAGTGGGCTAATTAGTGCTGTACGATTCTTGGGGGGAGGGCAGAAGAAGGCCAAAGGTGACTGTACAATACCTACAAACTAGGGCAAAAACCAAAGCAATGGTCTCTTACGTCTCACCTCCCCATGACGTGCAAGAAAAGAGTTGAGAAGGAGATACATGGGCAAACAGGCCTGGGAGAGGTGCACTGATTTAGTTTGCTAGTGCTGTGTAACAAACCACCCCAAACACCAGTGATTTAAAGCAATAACCCTTTTATCACCTCTCATATAAATCGACTGGGCTCAGCTGGGCAGCTCTTTTGCTGGTCTCATTTAGGACATCTCATGCACTTGTGGTCATATTACAGATAGGAATAGAGTCAGAGAGAGGGTGAGCAGAAGGCTAGGATGGTTGAAGCTCTCTCTCATCTTATGTAGTTCAGGGTCTCTGCGCTCTATTTGGCTCCTCCACAAGGTCTTTCCGTATGGACTCTCCACCGAGGTACTAGACTTCTTATGTGGCACCTCAGGTTTCCCAAAAGTACAAAAGTGAAGGCAGCCAGGAATTAAGGGTCAGCCTGACTTCCACCACATTCTGTTGGCTAAAGTGAGTCAAGTCAGATACATTGTGATTGTGGCAGAGGACCACACAAAGGCATGAATTCCAGAAGGCCTGATTTTGGGAGGCCATCTTTGGAGAAGGACTACCAGAGAATCAATGAGAAAGACTGTGCGTGGTTGAAGCCTCTGCTTACAGTCCAGCCTATGGTTCACCTCATGAAACCACCACATGGTTGGCCTTTGAACGATAGGAAGTCCACAGCTGCCTTCAGTATCTAACCAAGACTGTCTAATTGTGAATGCTCATTACTACCACCCAATTTAAATGAAAGGAAACATAGAGGCAGAAAATCCTCTCTTCTTTCTGCCCCTTCCTGTGAGGGTTCTTTCTTACCTTAGTCAAAACTCACTTGGTTTAGAGGAGCAAAGGAACAGCTAGGGGATTAGGTCACCAGGTGATTAGGTCACCAAACCTCCATCAGCAAAGTCCTCAGGGATCACTTCCTAGATAGATTCTGGAGCACATAGAATTCAGTTGTTTCCTACATGAAGTCCCCAGAACTGGGAACTGTAGACGTAGTTCTCTAGCCAAGAGGCCATACCAACACTTTGAACGAGAATGGAAAAGTTGAAGCACTGTTAAATTCTCATTAGCATTTCTTTGATCAAATGTATATTTTCCTTCTTTTCACAACTTTTTTTTTCAAATGCAAATATATGCTTAAACATTAGCCACTGAGCAGCTACTGGGAGAGCATGCACAGAATGTTTAAATATGCAAATTAGCACCTCAGAGAAGAAAAGATGAACCTTCTCTACTTGGCTCTTTTGTACACAGCAGCAAGCAGCAGAAAGTACAATTAAACAGAGTGTCTCTGAACTCCTCCATCAAGAAGGATGTATTATCAACTGAACTACAAGCACCTGGCTGCCAGAAGTCTTAACAAAATGCCACGTGTACCCCAGAGAGATTCCAAATGGAATACAATTGCAGTTAAATTGAGACACCATTAAGGAAAGTTGCCCAAACCTGTGTTCATACAGGTCAAATACAAAGTTTTGTTTGAAATTGGGCTCAGTCGTTTCATTCTGGGGGTGATTTTCAAAGTAAATATGGATTATGATTATAAAAGAATGAAGGTAGAGGTTTGTGGAAATAATCAACTCATGGTATTTTATCAGAAGAAACTTCCCCATTCAAGAAAGAGTGAAATTCACTTAAATTTTGAAATGCCTTTTTTTTTAGAAATGAACAAATGCAAATTAATCTATAGATATTAATTAAGTAATGCACCATATGTTAGGTCATGAGATTAGGAAATGGATATGCTATTAACTGTGGGATTCTCTCTCTCCCCCTATCTCTGCCCCTCCCATGCTCTTTCCCCCCAAAAATAAACTTAAAAAAATATCTAGTGGCCTAACTCACTATAATTTTATTTTATTTTATTATTTTGTTTTGATTTGAGAGAGAGAGAGTACGAGCAGGGGAGAGGGGCAGAGGGAGAGAATCTTAAGCAGGCTCCGGGCTCAGCACGGAGCCCAACGCAGGGCTCGATCTCACAGTGGGGGGATTGTGACCTTAGCTGAAATCAAGAGTCAGACGCTCAACAGAGTGAGCCACCCAGGCGCCCTGTAGAATGTTACTGCTGTGTTCCTGGTCAGCCAGGACATAATCCTAGGTGTTGGGAGATTTCTGCATTTTGTAGCTCTACCTATCCCCTAGGTCTTAGGCTATGAGTATGCAGGAAGCCGCCCCCACCTCATTAAATACAAATCCCTTCGGTGCAGTAAGGCTGGCTTTATCAGTTATTAACACCTTGATTTAAACAAATCTATCAGATTGTTTTATGAGACTGTTTGCTAAAAGAAGGAGATGAAACTGAATGCTAACTATATTGATTGGAGGAATAGATATACCAAGTCTGTGCATGGGAGGATATATTAGCTATTGATTACAGCATAAAAATTACCCCAAGACTTAGAGGCTTCGAATAATACTCCTTCATTATTTCTCAGTTTCTGTGGTATTTTGGAAGAGCTTAGTGGGGTCCATTGTTTCAAGGTCTATCACAAAATTATAATGAAGGTGTTTGCTGAGTCTGGGTTCTCCATTGAAGGACCATTTGAGGAAGGATCTGCTTCCTAGCTCAATCACATGGTTGTTGGCAGGATTCAATTCGTTACGAATGGTTCTGAGTGCCTCAGTTCCTCACTGGCTACTGAACAGAGATTCCCCTCAGTTTCTTGCCGTGTGGGCCTTTCCCATGTGGCAGCTGGCTTCATCAAAGTGAGGTTGCTTGGATGGCAAGAGAGAGACAGAAATTGCCAGAAAGCAGGAAGTCACACCCCTCCATAACCTAATCATGGACGTGATATTCCATCATGTTTGCTCTGTTTTATTCATCAGAAGCAGGTTCTTATGTCCAGAACCAAAAAGGAGGAGATTACACAGGGAGTGTAAACACCAGGAAATGGGTGTTAATGGGGCTCAGTGAGGGTCATCTTGGAAAGATGCATAGCACAAGGTAGTTGACTGCAGAGTAGGGAGAATGGAAGTTCTGATAGCAAACTTTGCTAAAATCACATACCTTGTCTTTCCTGGAATTTGGCTCAAATGATTTCTCAAATATCGTGACTCTAGCACCATAATCCTGAATTCATTAGAACACAAGCCAAATGAAATCTGGAGCTTCTAGGATTCTCAGTTTCCTCGTCAACAAAATAAGGACGAGAGTGCCTACTTGAATGGCTTGTCAATGAAAATTAACAAAAGAGTTTTAGAACTGGGATTATGGGTAATTTTTTTCTCTGCAAGTTTGTTGATGCCTTAACATATTTCAAGAACCATATGTGCAGTTAAAAAATTTTAGGAACATGTGAAAACACCATTTAGGATATATTAGATATCAAGTAAATATTAGAATATCTTAGATCTATACTTGAACTACTAAGTAGAAAGTATATTTGAGTTACAGATTAGATGGGGCCTTAATTCTCCTTTATTTAGGAGTGAATCATGGCCAAATAATCACTTTACTGTGATTGACTCCTAAATAAAGGAAAAAAGAGGACAGAACAAATTCATTCCTCAATGCTGTATAAAGATTGGGAATCTGCTTCATCAATGTTCAGTATATTAGAAGCTGATAATTATATTTACATGGATGAGATCTGCCCTATCATGTACCTGATTCTTGCTAACAGTTAAGAGGAGAAATTCGAATAGTCTAAATGCAGGTAATTTATCATTGTCTTGATTCACTGCAACCTAGGGACACTTCTTTATCTAATTTTCTACTTATGCCAAGCAAACACTTAAATTGCAATGTATTGTTGCCCTGTACTATTTTCTCAATCCTTTCCCTTCTAATATAAAGAATGACGATTTGGCTTTTTCTTTTTTAAAACAATCTCTATGTGAAATGCATTTTAAGCTCATTCAATGAACTTAAATTTATGGAGTTTTTACAATTGAGCCAGGCTTTTTGAAACTTCGGTCTTGAAAATATACTGACTTTAAGGATCGTAGGATCTATGAGAGAAATTATATGTCCACTAACAATGCTGTGAAAATTATAGTTTAAACTAGTGTGATCAAGAAAAGCATTAAGTGCCATTTGACATGGGACTTGAAGGCCAAGGCTTGAGATGTGCACAGAGAATTACAAACAGTGAGTCAAAGTATAGTATTCAGAATGCTAAAAACATGACACTCACACAAATATAGAATGAGCCTGTGTCAAAAATTCAACTCATTCATGAGGGAACCAGCAGGATGATAAAAATGGCTCAAGGGGGAGTTTAAAAAACAGAGATCTAGAGCGACACTCAGTAAATCAAAGAAATGCTGAAATGAATTTGCGAATAGATGAAAAATTAATATCCTATAGAATAATAAAACCATATCTTTTGGAGTAGTTTTTCCTCCTAAATAGAAATTGTTACGTCAACACGCAACTTCAGAGCCTGGGCTCGAATCAGTAGTAAACAGTAAATCAAACAAAGGTAAATCCTCCAGAAATTAAATAATCCTAGGGTAGACCTGTCAGGCAATGCTTCACTCTGATATCAAAATGACACGCAGTCATTCTTGGGTCTCATTTCTAAGTTTTGAATACTTTTCCTTAACTAGGATAAATGGCAGGAACATGGCCACAGAGGTACATTTCCAGAGAATGGCACATATACAAGGGGTTGGCACACCTTTTCTGCAGAGGGCCAGAGAGTAAATTCTGGGGGCTTTGGGGGCCATACAATCTCTGTTATAGCTACTCATCTGTGCCGCTAATGCATAAAAGCAGCTGTAGACAATAGCTCAACAAATGAGTATGACTCTGGTACCATAAAACAGAGTTTATGGACGCCGAAATTTGAATATCTTATCATTTGTACATGTCACAAAATACTCTTCTTTTTCTGGTATTTTTTCAATCATTTAGTGAAGTAAAAACCTCTCTGTGGGCCACACAAAAACAGGGGGAAGGTTGGATTTGGTCGGCAAATCATAGTTTGCTGACCCTAATAGGCTACGGGAAGCGACGGATTGCTGTTTTGAATCAGTGGTGAATACAAGAGCCAAGAGTTTGGGGCCACGAAATGCATGGTCTTGATTCACCCCCCACTCACACACAGAGACAGACAGGTAAGGTCTCAATTTGAGCGTTGGTGGGGGGTTGTTAAATGACGTTGTATTGCTTTTGTAAGATTAGTGTGAAAGGAATGTTTTAGATTAGGTACAGGAGGAAGAGATCAGGGAGAGCAAAACTGGGTAAGAATTTTTCACTAGTTTTCAGGAGATAATCACATGGTTCAAAGTGCGGCCAGAGAAGAATTTCTCAACAGACCAGATGTATACGGCAGGACAGAGTAACTGTGGAAAGCTTCCACATAAAATTCAAACCAGAGACATTGGGGAGTGAAGATTTCTTTTGTCAGTGAAGGAACATAGCGACTATGGTGGTTGTAAATCAGCTGAGCTCGAGGTGTCCGTGAAAATCCAGCTGTGGGAAATTAAGCAGATGGTTGGGCATGCTTGGATGGATTTTGGGAGACAAGCCTTGGCTGAGAGTGAAAGTTTGTGAGGAATTTCCTCAGGAAAGGGAGAGGGAAGGGGGCAAGGGAATGGGTGGGGTGTTCAAAGAAAAATGCATAGGCAGAAAATCAAACTAAGGACAGAAGCTGGTGTACGGGCTGGTGGGGTGGTGGGAAGAAGGTGGCTTACCGGATTGGGGGGAAGGAAAACAAGCCTGTCTTAAGAGTAGAAAACCTTGAAAATTAGGGTTGTTTAGAATTACAGAAGTCAGATCTTTCATTCATTCTGGAGGGAAATGATAGCTGACCCTAAAGGGTAAGTCATGCATGGACATGTACGGATTTTGATGTTGTTTGTTTTTATTTCGTCAAGAATTGGACATTAGAATTTAGCATATGAATTTCTCAAGTGGCAGAACAGACACCAGAGACTTTAGAAAGAGCCTCAAGGCCCACCTTTAGCGCCTGTGAAAGAGGCACTGAACCCTGGAAAGAAATAAAGGGCCAGAGTTATAATTGTGGCTCGTTCTCTCGTTAATTGCATGAACTTTCCGGTGTCATTCCACAACTTGCAATCTTAGTCTCTTTATGTGCCGAGTGAGCTCTGAAATACCCTGTATGTCTAAAATTCAGTGATTTTATTTTACGCTTCCTGTATACAAACAAGCACAGTCTTGGGTGATCCCAAAAGGGAACAGTGAGAAATTGCATCAACGCCTCTGGGTCCCAAACTCTGAATCCCTGAGGAATTATGAGGGTGTAGTAACAGAGATCCTGAGGTTTTTTAAAAAATATTTTCATATATTCCACTTTTTCAAGTCTAATTCAAATGGCACCCTTAGCCAGGAAAGTGCTTGAAAGACTAATGGAAACATTACTATTCTTCATTTGGTGATACAGTCTTATTAATTCAGGGATAGAATATTCTCATGTGGATCAGAAACCCTCATTGGTATTAGTGACTCATCGTCATTCAAAAATCTTGAATGGGGGCCCTCTGTGAAAAAACTACAACTGGTCCAAATGGATCCAGATGGAATTACTGCAATGCCAGTGCCTGATGAGCAGGTCACTATTCAAAGTCTAACGTTGGCAACAGTTCCAATATGTGGTGAAACATCATTGACTCTCAGAAGGTGGGAGAACTCCACAGCTAAGGTTTGCTTCTGCTGAAGGAGTACACTTACATAATTTGCCACCTGTCAGATAAGAGAGATGGAAACGTCCTGATTGTGCACCAGGTTTTAAGAGAAGCTTGTGACCGTCCCTGGATGAAGACGGAGCCAGAACTTCGTGAATGCTGCTACCTAATAAAATAAGCGACAATAAGCTAAATTTAGAGCACATTTTACGTTTTTGAAAAGAACTTCCACGTGTCTTCTTATGGTCTCTCATTTGATCTAAACAACACAAACTTGAAGAGACACGAGGGGAAGATATTACTTCTCTGATTCAGCTGGATAAACTAGAGCTCATGAAGGTAAGAGTCTTGCCTAAGATACCACAAATCGTAATCTTAAAGCTGGAGTGTATTAGTAACCTGTTGCCACAGCAGTGCTGGGTATGTAGCCAACAAGCACTGAACCTCAGTGGCACGTGAAACCAGTGTCTTTTATCTTCCAGCTCTCAAGCCTGAGTGCGTTCTCTGGGTAAGGGCAGGAGATCAAGACAATGAACACACACATGACTCACGAGTGCCTTCCCGAGCCTCTGATAACATCCCGTTGGCCAAAGCGCATCACACGTTCAAACTCACAAATCAGACTCAAAAAAAAAAAAAAAAAAAAAAGGTGGGAGTAAAAACAGGAGCTCACTAATATTTATTACCTGGAACATCAACCTACGTTTTCTGCCCCTAATCTACACTCATCTAATCTCTTTTTACCTTTCTAATGTGTATATTGCTCCCAAACGGAAGCACAATTTCAAGACAAATGACTGATCGAGAATGAATGTGATTTCTACTCAAATATACTGGGTGACAATGAATGCGGTCATCCTTTATTCTTTCACTCACTTAAAAATATGCACTGCCAGGGTGCCTGGATGGCTCAGTCGGGTAAGTGTTCGACTCTTTTTTTCTTTAATTTTCTTTTTTAAAAATTTACATCCAAGTTAGCGTGTAGTGCAACAATGATTTCGGGAGTAGATTCCTTAGTGCCCGTGACCCATTTAGCCCATCCCCCCTCCCACACCCCCTCCAGGAACCCTCTGTTTGTTCTCCATAATGTCCGACTCTTGATTTCAGCTCAGGTCATGATCTCATAGTTTGTGAGATCAAGCCCTGCATCAGGCTCTGTGCTGAGTGTGGATTCTTCCTGGGATCCTCGTTCTCCCTCTCTCTCTGCCCCTCCTCAGCTCTCTCTCTCTCTCTCAAAAAAAAAAAAACTGTAAAAAACATATATGTATTACCTAGTGTATGCTGGGCACTGTGCTGAGAAGCTTGTTGTTTATAAATGAATACAGCAGTAGTCTCAGCTTTTTTTTATTTTTTAATTTTTTTTTTTTTAACATTTATTTATTTTTGGGACAGAGAGAGACAGAGTGTGAACAGGGGAGGGGCAGAGAGAGGGAGACACAGAATCGGAAGCAGGCTCCAGGCTCTGAGCCATCAGCCCAGAGCCCGACGCGGGGCTCGAACTCACGGACCGCGAGATCGTGACCTGGCTGAAGTCGGACACTTAACTGACTGCGCCACCCAGGCGCCCCTCAGCTTTTTTTTATAATCGTGTATCAAACCTTGGTGTTGAATCATATTAGTATAAAATGCCTTCTATTCAGACTCCCCAAATTCAATATTCAGATATCAGCACCTGCAAAATAAGGGGGGAAATGGGTTGTAGCTCAGTTCAGCAAGTCTGCTCGGTAATTTCACACAACCCGTGGAGCAGCGGCTGCATTCTGCAGGGTCTCCAATTCAAACGCACCTTCAATCCTTTTCTCTGTCCTCCCAGACCTGCCTCTGCCCATAGACAGAGTCAGCAGCTCTTTACCTACTGTAATACTTCTGCAACTGCCTCGAATTCCAAAATTAGGTTCTCATATTGAATGGGTCAGGTGGAAAAGGCAGGGGCACTTCTCAGCTCTTGCAGAGACGGCTGTATGTTTTAATGTTTCAGAGCCGGGAGAGACATAGGATCTTCCAAATCTGTCTTCTTTTAATCATCAAGCGACGGGATTCTCTTTTTAAATTTCCAAGTCGAATTTTGGGTAGGGCCCCTGACTCAGAATAAATGAAAGCAGACTTTTTCTGATTAAATCGACAGCAGTGTTAACAGCCCCACCCACTCAGCTTGGACCAAACTAAAACCAATGGAAGCAATCTGAAAGAAAGCCAATTAGCCTTAGACAAACCGTGCCAGTCTCGACGACCCTGTTCCTTTTACCCCTGTAGCACTAACAGGTGCCAATATATGGCACGGATGCCCTCATCCCACCTCCTGTCCCTGTGTAGACGTGACTAATCAAGTAGAGCATGGTTTCCTGCTAAGCCTGAATTTGGCCTCAGAGTTCTCAGTCTAGAACTCCAGAAAGGCACTGTCTATCGGTATAAATTGGGAGTTTGCACCAAAGATAAAGCCTATTTCCAAGCCATGACACACTTTGTACACACACACACACACACACACACAAGTGTACATCTTCCTCACATATACATTACTTGCCGTATAGTTATTACTGATGTTCCCTTGCGATCCGCTCCGGTGAGCAAGCTATGAGCTCTGTAGAGGCTGCACGAGAGAATTACAGTCAGCTCTTAGATTCTCTACTGCTTCCCTCACCCAGGCGGAATTAGCCTCGTGAAATCATCCTGCTCACACTCCAGCAACTCTGAAAAACAAATACTGGGGGGGGGGGGGCGGGGTGAGAGTTTGAGGACTTGCCAAAACCAGACCTTTACAGAGACCTTCATTAATTTACAGAACTCCAAGGCTGACTCAGTGAACATTATCCCCCCTGTTGGGGCACAAACCATTTCGTTTGAGAAATGATACCCCAGCACTTTACAATTCTACTTTCCACTGATCCAAAAGGTGTTTTTACCCCTCCTCTCCTAGACCAGTCTGCATTGGAAAAGTAAGAAGAAAGGAAGCAGCACCTTACTGGATTTCAGGTCTGGACATTATCCTTAAAAGACCTTTATTTTCGCAAATCAGTTTTCCTCCCGCCTTGCCTGCTTGGTGGTAGAACTATGGGCTTCGGAGTTAGTTAGACCAAAGTCCAGCTCTCGCCTCTGCCTCTAGCTTGCTCTGTGATCAAGTATTGTTTTCATATTGTGAGGTCTCAGAAAGTCTTATCACCCCAAAGTTTGAAGAATTTGTATCAGTGTGGTGACTCAATAGTCCTAAAATCAAGACACTGAGGTTCTAGTCACTGTCATGTGCCTTAAAGATGACTTTGAGGGGCACCTGGGGGGCTTAGTCTGTGAAGCCTCCGACTCTTAATTTCAACTCAGGTCATGACCTCACGGTTTGGTTAGCGTGATGGAGCCCCCGTGTCAGGCTCTGCAATGACAGCACAGAGCTTGCTTGGGAGTCTCTCTCTCTCTCTCTCTCTCTCTCTCTCTCTGCCCCTCCCTTACTCTCTCTCTCTCTCTCTCTCCCTCTCTCTCTCAAAAATAAAAAAATAAACATGAAAAAAATTTAAGTGAAAGAAAAAGATCACTTTGAACTTCAGTGTCTTCATTTGTCAACGCCAGGGCTTGATCCGTGGTGAGGCAGCCATCGGAGGTGCCCCGGCCACACTTGCCATTTTGCACCGGGGAGTGCGGTTTTCCTGTTTGCCTCAGCTCTTGATCTGAGGCCAGCAGTTCCTAGCAGCCCCTGCCAGGGCCTGTAGAGCCTGCCATTTCTCCTCTACTGGGCGAACTTTGCCCGGGTTCCTGTCGGATTGGCTGAGAATTTGTCAGAGCTGTGTCATGCTCACTTCCTGCTCAATTCTGTGTCCTCTCTTTTCTCAGTGTCGGATCCAAAATGCAATTTGCAAGCTTTCCGGCCCATTCCATCTTCCTGCCTCCTTCATCGTTCACTGGCATCATCCTCTTTCTCCTATAAATAAGCCCCTTGCACCCTTCACTCCATTTCAAAGTCTGCTTCCTGGCTGACCCAAACAATACATTCTATAGGGTCTATTTCAGGTCAGTTATCTTTTAAGTCATAAGATCTTGTTAGAAGTGAACGTGCCTTCTCTTATCTTCACATTTGGCATTTTAGCAATAGTCTTGGGGAAGGTGAGTGGGATGCTTAGAAAGACCATACATCCTGGTCTGCCTGGAACAGCACCAGCTGACACCTGTTGTCCAGATGTCCCTACTGACCTAACATTGGCTACCATCAAAATTATTTTGGAGACCATACATTATATCATCTCTCTAGTGATACTGAATAGCATCTACGATCCCTTCCCTTTTTAAAGTTTAAAATTCTTCCATGTATTTCCAAGGCAGCTCCACATATCCATCAACGTGATCATTTTCTCGTTCATTCATGTATCCATTTAATTCTGGAAACATTTATTGAGTTTAATTTAGTACAGGATCATATGCTCAAGTCTTGGACAAAAGACAGTAAATACTTGGGTAAAGGCTAAAATACAATATCTTAGATCAAGACATTGTATCTTACTGGCTGAAAGACTAATTCGAAAGCTCAATTTTTCCTTGATTTTCTAGTTCACAAAGGGCATTCATAATGGCTAGTCTACCATGACAGATACTTCCTCCAGTGGGAAAATCTCTCCGGGCAGCTGCAGCCACAGTGCAGGTTGCTGACTTCAGCTAGATTATATTCGACAGATTGAAAGCTCACAGGTGCCTGGAGTACACCAGGAAGCATTTGTCTTTCTTAGTAGGAGAATTGGAAGGATTTTAGTGGACCGTGCCGGTTTTTTTCATTTATACAGGTTTCAATGGTACATTTCTGCACTACAAAATCCTGCACTACCAGGATATGTTCTGATAGGCATTACAGATTTTTTTCACATTATTCATGACTTTTAATGCAAACCCATGAAATAGCTTTGCTAAAACATTTGCTTCTTTTAGCAAGTCGAGACACTCTTGGGATCTTTGCATGTTTCTCATGGTGGGAAAAAAAACCTTGCCTGAGTCCACTTCTCTACACTTCCCAATTTGCCCTTGCCAAGGCAAAATCTAAAAAGGAAGGCTAAAATGGACTATCATAGGAAATATTCATTTTAAACACAATGGAACAACTGTTTCTGAAAGTACCCACTTTGCATTCTGCGAGCTAGGCTGGATTCTTTGTCATTTGAAAAGGACTGTATAAATGATACATGTCAAAAGATGAAGAACCTGAAGATTGGTCACTACAAAGACTTATAGCATCTCTAACGATTGCCTACATTTCAATCCTCCTTAAATCACTAGATGGTTGCAACTAAGATGATAGCATACTCTATTCGATTTTGTTGCCGCTGTTTATGCCATTCGTTGGCCTCAGGCAGCCTTGAGATGCCACTGGGGGCACAAAATTCAGTTGTTGGTGTTTATTGCATAACGGGGAGACATTTTTAAAGAGTTTTACTATTAGAATTTGCATGGTTGATGATCACTTATATCTTTCAGTGACCTTGGTAGATTTCCTATAAATATCACTTCGATTTTGCAACAAGTGCGAATTACTCCGAAGCACAAGAAGTATGAATAATGTTACGTTCAATTATTTTCCCCAAGTTGCCTAAAATCAACTGCAATTCTCAACTGTAAGTTCAATATCACTCATTTGGGGGACTGTCCCTTCAGCCCCTGTATTGTCGTAGTTGGGTCAGGAACGTGGAAATCATTATAGATATTTTTAGCTGAGAGGGATTCAATACAGGGAAACAGCGGCTCCCACCATCTTTGCAGTGTTGCCAACCATCAGGGAAGCAGACAAGGCAGGGATCAGAGGGACTGCCACTGAGGACCTCAGGTGTGTGCAGAAGCCCCTGGGGAGATTCCTGGAGGATGCGCAGTAGTTGTCAAAGCCCTGCCTATTTGAGCCCAGCCCTCACCTACAACTTTGAGAGGAGACTTAAGGGTTCTTCCTTATGTTACATATTCCCAGTCTCAGAAACACAAGACCGTTTCTGTGGCATCGTCTCAGCAGAACTGCTTGGCCAGGGGATCCTGAACATGTCTTTCTAGGATTTCGGTTTCTGGACCAACAAAGAAGGGTGAAAGGGTACAGGGTCAGGGTCACAGTCTCACAACCGCGAGGGGCACACATAGCCCCAAGAAGACGGTCTCCCGTATTTCTAATTGTCATCATGATAGGCCATGGCTTCATATCTTCATTGCTATTTCACATCGTTATGATTTGTAGCTACAGAAAGCCGACCGTATTTACATGCCCATTTTTCTCCAGGCTTGGGGAGCCTGGCCCACATCCCTTCTCAGATGAGCAAGATCGTCCTATGAGGACATCTCTTTCCAAATTCTCTTCTGGCTAAGCTCAGAAGGGGCCCACCCTGCAGGCTCCCCCGGCTGAGGAGTTAACCTCTACCCCTACTAACGTAGTCCTCACCATCACGTGCTGTACTAGAAGGCACTCTCGCTGCATTCTATCCCTCCCCTCCAGTGTCTGAAATACTCCATTGTTTTCCCTTTGTTCCTTTTGTGAAGTTACAGCTAATACTGTTTAAAAAAAAAAAAAACGTTTTAAGCACAATGATTTGTTCTGACTGCTTTTTAGACAGTAGTGCTTAATTGCATCTGTGGGCCTCTAAGCCTCCTCAACACAAAAGTCTGTTTTAAGATAGACTTCTGTTGCCACCCGCCTGAAAACACCTCCTTCGGAGCCCTGAAACCCAAAAGCTGATTAGTCTCCAGTAGAGGAAAGGGAACCCCAGACCTTAGGGAGATAAAAGCCTGCCTGGCCCCCTAGTGGGGTAAAAAGCACTTTTCATTCTTTCCCATTGAATCTCCAGCAGCATGAGTACAATGAGTACAATGCTGTTTCTCTGTAGGTCACCCAGTCACATCGAATTTGCAATACATCAACCTGCCACACTTTGCTAGTGGATTGTCTTTTCCTGTAGATGCTGAAGTGAAAAGCACTCCGCTTGGTAAATCATTGTGGATCAAGGGCTGTGTCTGTCTTCCCAGAACCAAACTTCCCTTAAATGAGGACGAATTCTTACTTCACGCTCATCTCATCAGGATGAAACCAAAGCCCAGTGACCTCTGTATATGACTATGAGAGGCGATTCAGTGATGCTTTTAGATGCAGGTGTAGACCTTGTGGGCCACCGAGCTGAGCGGTCACTGCAGATCTGGAGGCTGGGAAAGAAGAGAAACATTCTTAGAGCTCCTGCAGAAAAGGTGTGGTAATGGGTCATGCTGAGGGTCAAAGACAAAGGGAGGGAGGGAGAGAGTCAGCAAGCGGGAAGGAGTTGCTGGGCATGAAAGACAATATGCTTTAGGGGAACCGAGTGAGAGGCCGAAGGGCATCCATGTGTGAAGAACAGGAATCCTGAAGGTCACATATTGATACTTGACCCAAACTGTCCTACTACCTCGAGCATAAGGAGACAAAGGAAAGAAGTCAGGATCTAAAACTAGTCTGATTTATAGGAATGGGCCAAGTATAAACTCTAGGACCAAGCTCAGACTTGAAGCGAGGCAGTGAAACTCACTCTAATGCTAACCCGTTGAAGATATCCTGAGGGATAAAGTACACACTTCAGTCGGGAATTACAGAACAGGCCACATGCACACATCTTCAGAAGTAGGTAGGTGATGCCCATCCAGGGGGTCCACTAGTAGAAAACAGGATTCCAACCCCCTGGCTGGGGTTTGGACTGATATTATAATCTTTGGAAAGATAGGGCAGGCATAAGCAAGGCAGAAAGCCATGCCTAGGTAGTTATGGTATACGGAAGAATACTGGTTCAGAGATTCATAACATAATTTATTTGCTATTTGAAGGGTACAAGGAATCCTGAAGATAAAGAAGAGTTCTGGTTATGAGAATCAGGAATAAAGCCAGGATTAAAATAACAACAACTAATAATAATGATGGCTATCATTTACATATATATTACCAGGTTCCAAGAATCCTATGCCTTTTTTCTATCTTTTTCCTTTAATTATTACAACTAGGAGTGAGGTAGGTATTATTGTTTGATTTAACAGATAAGGAGACTTAGTCCCAGGGAGTTAAATGATCAAAATCATATAGCTAGTAAGGGACAGAGCCATAAATTGAATTCAAGACTCTCTGATTTCAGTCATAACTCAGTGATCAGCATAGAATTGAGCTTGATTTCTCTTAATCATCGCGGTGACCAAAGAGTATTTTCCAGAGACGGCTACAACATTATGTCCTATTCCACATGGTTTTCTGTACTCTAAGTTTGCCACTCCCCATAACGAAAAGTATATGGTACAGAAATGATGTTCCAGTTAAAGATACAGCTCTTAACTGGCCTGGCAGTTTCCATTTATAACCTCTTGGAATGCGTGCTCCTGGGACGCTCCAACTCAGAATATATCCACCATGCTATGAGAACCCTAGGGGCATGTGGGAAAAGTCACAGGTAGGTCCCCCAAGTGACAGCTCCGGCCAGTTCCGTGCTGACAGCCAGAATCAACTGCCAGTTAGAGGGGGTCGTCTTGGATATCCAGCCTACCTGAGCTTTTAAACGACTCCAGCTTCACCATGTATGTAACTGCAACCACATGAAAGCTGCCTATCTGAACCCCAAACCATGGGAACTAACAGCCTGTTATTCTTTCAAACCACTTAGGTTTGGGATAATTTGTTACGGTGGTAAAAGATTAGAATACTGCAAAAGGCAAAATGTGGTCCTAGCTATGGAGCTGAGACTGAGCCTGGACAGAAGGGTTAGGTAGGTCTAGGTGGGGGGAAGAAGCAAGACAGAAAACTATGTAACACATCAGCTACTCTTAAGTTGGGGGGTAGAGGAGGGGTTAGATAATTTAGTGACATTGCAGTTGTGTACGGGTTACTTAGCTCTATCGGTTGTGCTGCTTTTCCATGCTGCATATACAATTACTAAGCACTTAAAATGACACACATCTCTTATATCACGTTTTCTGTGAGTCAGGAATCTGGGCACCCCTTTGCTGGATCCTCTATTCAGGGTCTTGCAAGGCTGCAGTCGTGTCGTTGGCCACACTACGTCCTCATCTGGAGCGGGACGTCCTAGCTCACGTGGTTGTTGGCGGACTTGAGTTCCTTGTGGCTCTTGGGCTGTGGCCCTCAGCAACTGGCGCGCAGCTTCACTTCCCTGTCACGTGGCTCTCCACATGCAGTTCATATCCCAAGAGCTTGCGTCTTCAAGGCCAGTAGAAGAGCCTCTGCAGTGTATGCTTGCAAGACCGATACATATGTGTACCCATGATTACATTACATACGGATAATGATGTGTATATGTACACACATGTGCATATGCACGTGTGTGGCTATACATATGTCCACCTGTATGTGGATTATTCTTTGTTTTTGTTTGTTTGTTTTTGCTTAAACAAAACAAAACCGAAGCGGTTAAAAGCTGCCCAGTCGCTGCAGGGAGAGGCTCGGGCAGAAGCCCTGACACCAAGGGCTTGCCAGAGGAGCCCCTCGAGGGCAGCTGGGCTGGAGAGGCTCCTGGTCGCGAGGCGCTGCGCCTAGGGAAGAGCTAGTTGCCAGCCCCGCGCGGGGGCAGGCGTGCAGGTGGTCCTCATCTTGGCGACGCGGCTCCAGGAAGTGGCTTCGCAGGAAGCGGCGGGGCTGGGGTGCGCGTGGGCGGGTCCAAAAGGGCGCGGTTCCGGGTCGTCGGCAGCAGCGGGGCGGCGCTCAGAGCGTACCGCGTGCTCTTCCTTTGCGCGTCTTGGGACGGCTTCTGCCGGTCCTGAAGAGGGCGCGCCGCCACGGCTTTGCCTCTTCCGGGAACGTTGGGCGCCCCGGCGCTTCTGCCCGGTCTGCAGGCGAGCGGCCCACTCCTCCGGAGCCACCTCCTGAGGCGAAATGGGAGCGCAGAGGGAGGTAGGTGGGTGCGGGAGGCTGGCAGCTGCATGCTGACCGGGCGGCTCACGCGGCCTCCGCGTCGGGGGCGTCGTTCTCACCAACGTGGGAGCTCGTGTTTGGTCGGCATTGGGGGGCTGAGCTCACAAAATGGTGGCGTGTGTGGGAGGCACAGGGTGGCCGGGAAGGTGGTTCTGAAAGTTGTGATTGGATAAGAGGTTGGGGGGGTGTTGGGAGGCTGGAACCAGAGGCGTCCGTGGTGGGTTCGGTGCAAATGCTGTTGAAGCGCGGACTGCAGGCTGATTGCCCGTGCACAGTTTTTGCTGTGCTCTCAAAGTATTTTCTCTTCCTTACGGTTTTTAAAATTACGTTTTCTTTTCTTTAGCTTGCTTTGTTGCAGGAATAGAGTATATAATGCATACAAAATATGCGTTAATCACCTGTTCATTTTATGGGTAAGGCTTCTGGTCTGCAGGCGGCTAAATTTCTGGGGGAGTCAAAGGTGATGGGGGGATTTTTGCACGGGGAGGCACCCCCTCACCCTGCTGTTGTTCAGGGGTCAAGTATGTATATATTACACATTAAACATATAATAATGTTAATAGAGGAGTGACATCCCCTCACCTTTGTTGTATTCTGTTAGCAAGTTCTCGGGTCTGCCCACCTTAGTCAAGGAGAGAAGATTATTCAGGATATGAACATTGGGATCACCTGAGGATCTGTCCCCGAGAGTTTCACTTCGTTCGTTGATTCAGCGTTCACTATTCATTCATCTGTTCATCCTTCCGTCCATCCATCAGCACCTCTTCATTTACTTTTGCCTCTGCCTGGAAAACTTCCCCGGAAATTTGCACACATCCTCCTCTGCCTTTCTTCAGGTTTCTGCTCCAACGCTACTCTCTTAGTGAGGGCTTCCCTCGACCAGCCTGTTTAAAACAGTCGATCTTGGGCCCTGCAATTCATTATCTTCTCTTACATTATTTTAGTTTTCTCAAGAACTCTTAAACACATTTGATACATGTATTTACTCCTTTGTTTATTGGCTGTCTCCTCCACCACAGTGTAAGCTCTGTAAGATTAAGCACCTTGTTATATTCACTGTTGAAATGCCCGAATCTAGCCATAGCTGGAACGCAGTAAGTAGTTATTAAGTAGATGAGCGAATGAGTATATAAACGTTTATTGGAGAGCCTACCATGTGTAAAGGATGGTGCCAATTACACTGGGGACCTGAATGGTTTTTGCTGTGAAAGGGTTTGCTAGGTGAGGACAGAAACTTGAGGCTGACAGTGAAGATTTTGGAGTAAAAAGACATTTGAAAATCAAACTCCAGGACTCCAGGGTGGCTCGGTCGGTTAGGGGTCTAACTCTCGATTTCAGCTCAGGTCATGATCTAACGGTTGGTGGAATGGAGCCCTACACGGGGCTCTGCACTGATAGCTTGGAGCCTGCTTGGGATGCTCTCTGTCTGTCCTTGCCCCTCCCCTGCTCATGTTCTCTCTCTCTCTCTCTCTTAAAATAAATAAACTTAAAAAAATAAAATCAAACGCAATCCGGAGCCACTTAAAGGAGGCATTATTTGAGGAGATTTTTGTTTGTTTGTTTTTGTTTTTTACCTCAATACCTGGGATTTGTTGTCTTGCCGCTTCGAAGAATGAAGCGGTGGACACAAAATAAAATGAGCCGCAGGCAAAAGGTGGTTAGAGTGTAAGATCAGAAAGTAAGAAAGGTATGAAAGCGCTCTTTGCCGAGAGGGGGCATTCGAAAGTGAATGACCGCGACTGGAGGCAAGGGTCTTTGTTTTACAAGGTTTTGGTCAGCCCACCCCTTATTCCTTCTCAGGTCTTACGCTTATTGGCTTGATAGTTCTAGGTGCTGGGTTGCCCATTCCTGATTGGTTCGGCTCCATCGTGTGAGGAGGCAGACTGTGGTCACTCGTATAACATACATTTTATGATTTACTTAGGCATTTTGATTGTCAAATTCCCAGGGCAACCTGAGAGTGAGTACGTGGTGTCAGTTGCATTCTTAAGAGGAACCTTAAGCCCTAGGGGGTTTGCTGTGGTCAGCCCCTCCTAGCACTGTTCCAAAATAGGTGTTTTTCCCCACCCAGGGACCTCAGGTCTTAACCTTTCCCTCTCTGCCTTTTTAACAAATCTTTTCCTATCATAGCATCAGAAAATACAAATTAAAACTGAGGCAGCTAGAGTTAGTGTTTGCGGGAAGACGAGCCCTTGGAGGGTTAAACACCATCTCAAAACACAGATGGAAAACAAGTCATTTCAAGAGCCATGGTTTCAGGGTTCACTTTTCCCAGAGGGGGAGAGCTGTAAGGAAACCACCGAGTTTGGCTTTACCCAAGGGCTGGTGTGGTTATGCTAGTTTTAATTGTTCCAGTGGAAAAGCTAACTTCTTGTAGACAATGCTTAATGGATCCTGGATCATCCTGAGAAGTTTTCTAGAGCCGTGTATGATGTTGCAGGTGTGAATATTCCAGTGAGAGGACACTGAAAAGCCTAATTTCCAGACGATGAGCCCTACTGAAAAGAACATACGAAGGTGCAAGTTACAAGCAGCTGTTGGAACCAAAACAGCAGTAGCTAGGTGGAAGAATGTTCCTGGGAAATAGGAGAATGTGCAAAGACAGAAAAGAATTAACCCTTAAAGCTGGTCTTGGCAAGGAGAAATGAGGATACAGGGGACTGTGATGGTGTATAGTCCAATCATAAATCGTGAATAAAAGTAAAAGCCAATCACAATATGTGGAGAAATGGGTTGGTTCCCTCGTTTCCAGTCTTATTTTGTGATGTTGGAGATTGTGCCCAAACTGTCAGCATATCCATGGAGAAAATATCCAGAGCAGCAAGAATAGAAGTAGGTAGCCTATAACAATTCCCTCCTTATGTAAAGAAAAGCAGGAAGCCAGTTTCAGAGTGTGAAATCAGCATGGACTTTTGTCTTGAGCTAACTGCCAGCTTCCATCACCAGTTTGGTGCTGCTGAGAAAGAGCTAGGCATAGCTGATTCAGAGAACAACAATGCAGGAACTATGAATTAGTGGTGGTAGGGAAGTAAAATTAATTTCACCATGAACACTGCATACGTTGCCAAAGCACAGTGGGCACTACCTGCGCACTACCTTCTGCCAATCAGACACAGCATCTATCTGGCAGAGAAATGCAGTCACTGAAAGGATTTGTAGCCAAGTGGGCACACCCACCAACATGAGGTGTACGTGCCAAAGCTTGTATATTGCAATTAGCTGTTACATGATCATAGACTGGGAGTAATTGGTATCTCTGCAAAATGTAATATGTTTGCAATCTGGAAATGCCAAATATTGAAGTAAAGGGGCCAGTTAGAATGACACTTGGTAAGTTTGGAATCTCCAAGTTAAAAAAAAAAAAAAAGATAAAATGGGTTATTGAAGGTGTTTTTGTCACGTAGACAATAGATCAGTGGTTCTTTTACTTGCCTGTACATTGAGTTTGCCAAAGAAACGTTTGTTCCTTGCCTGTACATTGAGTTTGCCAAAGAAACGTGTTCCTGGATTTATAGGCCTGAGATTGAGAATATTTTTTTAATCCCAAGTGATTCTGATGGGCAGTTTTGAGAACCTTGGGAGTAGATGACTTGAAGGAGGCCTGCAGTTGATATAAACAAAGAATTGAAAGACACATGTTTAAGAAGCAAAATGTTCATTACACTTAAGGGTTACATAATACCTTGGCCGCAAAAGACAGAAGGTCACTGAATTGAAGTTCTTAGAGGGCCTATTCTGGCTCCACATAAGGAGGAACCGTCTAAATTTAGAGTTCACAAGACCAATGAAAAACCAAGCATGATGATCAATAGGGTGATAAGTGTGGGAGCCAGATTGTTATCACCTATGTAGACATACCCAGGGGAATAGTGGTTTCTGGTGGCAGTGCGGATCTTTTTTGTCCCTGGATTTGTCCAACAGAACAATTTTGTCAACAGACCATTTGCTCTTCAACCCACTCCAATGACTTTCTGCCTCTGCTGTTTTGCTAACCCTGCCCTTACTATGTCACTAATACCCTCCCTATTGCCAGATCACAAAAATACATTTTAATGTTTGAGTGCTTACCGTTTACCAGGTAGTATTCCATGCAGTCTCGGTGTTGCATGTAATTCTTATAAAAGCCCTATGAAATAAGTAATATTCTTATCAAATTTATACATGTAGAGTCTGAGGCACAGTGAGGACAAATTATTTTCTCAAGGTCACATGATTAGTAAGGCGTACAATTGGTGGATGATTCCCAGAAGCCAAATTCTGGAGCCAGAACTCATAATTACTCTACACAACCTCTCTTAGCGGCCTCCATGCAACATTTGGCCTAGCTGACCTCTCTCTCTGAAAAACTCTGAGCTTGCATGACACCACAGTTTCAAGGTCTTCCCCTTCCTTTTCTGTCACTCACTCCTAGTTTCGTTTACACGCTCTTTCTCCCCTAGCAAAGTAATGACTTACTGTATCTCTTGTCATCATCCCACCCTCCCTGTCGGTGTTGTCATCTATTCTCAGGGATTGTCAAGGCCAGCTATGTACGCAGGACCATGAAATGATTATCTTTAGTCCATGCTACCTTTATGCGATTTTGTAAGTATGTGTGAAATCCCTACATTATTGCTTCACAGGCAGCTCACAGTGAAGCTGTTAGAAAAAGAACTCTCCATTTCTAACTTCTGTAGAAAATGAGATGAGGAAGAACTTGAGAGTCATCCTTTGAAGCCCTTGGCTCTCAGCGCAACTACATCCACATCTTCCTGGAGTCCGGTCCATTCCGCTTCCACGGTGTTTGGGATCTTTTCACTTGTTCCTAATCCATTGCCACAAATCTGACACAAGTCCATCTCTCCATAGACTATTGTCAGAACACATTTATTAGCTCTTCGCTTAGATTTTTTCTGTCCCAAGGGAGTGGATCTCCTCACAGAAAAGTTAGTTCTGGATGCCATCCCCCTCTCTTCCCTGAATGTGTTCTCCAGGTTCAGGCTGGGGATGAGTTTTTTTTTTTTCATAAACACTTTTTGTTGCTGCAAAACATTTTATCTTAGAGCTATATATATTTTAACTGTTTTCTTATTTTAGATCATTTAAGTTCCTACTTTTCAAAAAAATTAATAGATTCTTTTTAAGAACGTTTTTAACTTTTTTCAAATTGTTCATCTTTGAGAGAGAGCACCTGCACAAGCGGGGGAGGGGCAGAGAGAGAGGGAGGGAGACACAGAATCTGAAGCAGGCTCCAGGCTCTGAGCTGTCAGCACAGGGCCTCATGTGGGGCTCAAACTCACCAACTGTGAGATCATCATCTGAGCTGAAGTCGGACACTCAACCAACTGAGCCACCTGGGTGCCCCGTTAAGAGCTTTTTTAGTATGACAGAAATATTGAGCAAAAAATCAGAGTTCATGTATACTCCCTTTTTCCCTCTCCCAACACTTTCCCCTGTTATTAGCATCTTGCATTAGTGTGGTACTTATTGTAATTGATGAATCAATACTGATAAATCAATATTAACTAAAATTCATCATTAGAGTTGACAGTTTGCATTGGACAGTACTACAGGTTTTGACGAATGCATGGTGTTACGTTTTTGCGATGATGGTATCATGTGGAACACTTGCACTGCTCATAAATCTCCTGTGCTTCACCTGTTCATCCCTCCCTCCTGCCCCATGAACCTTTGGCAGCTCCCAATCTTTTTATTCTCTGTTTAACCTTTTTTCTAACCCAGCGTGCCACCCCACTCCACAGCCACACTCACCTTCCAGGCACCATCACAAGAACCAGTATCTCCAAACACAGGCTTTGGAGAAAAATAGGCCTGGCTAGATATTTTCCTTCTCCTTCATAGAATTTTAGAGTTTTGAGAAATCAGAGAGATTATTTAATCCAATGATTGTTGTCCTTCAATGGTGTGTGTGTGTGTGTGTGTGTGTGTGTGTATGTGTTTTACTATTCTCTTTTTTTGACTGGTGATGGGAAGAAGTAGGAGACTAAAGCGATGTGACATTTTAGTTTGTAAGTACAAAAAGTGAACAGAACTTTAAACCACAGTTACGAGGCCAGTGTGGTGTAGTCCTGCAAATCACACATCTCCTAGCCCTGCTTGGACCAGCTGCAGTTTGGCTTGTGGTTTCAGCATGCCCCTATCCGTGCACACTTTGAAGTGGGGAAGTTAGAGGGTAAAGGCCCGGAAAATAATATGTGGTGTGGTGGTTGATTTTATATGTCATTGTGGCTGGGCCATGGTTCCCGGATATTTGGTCAAACATTATTTTGTTTGTTTCCGTGAAGCTATTTTCTGGATGAGATGCACATTTAAATGGATGGATTTTGAGAAAACTGATTGCCCTTCCTAATGTGGATAGGTCTCAATCAGCTGAAGGCCTGAATAGAACAAAAGGCTTATCCAGCCTAAGCAAGAAGTAATTCTGCCAGCAGATGGCCTCCTGACTTGACCTACAACCTTTGTTCTTCCCTTGGTCTCCAGCCTGGTGGTTCACCCTACAAATTTGGGACTTGCCAGCCTCCATAGTCTTAGGAACCATTTCCTTAAAGTCAGTCATTCCCTCCCCACCTCTCTCCTCCCCTCTTTCCCTCCCCATATAGTGTTCTGTACGTTCTGTTGGTTCTGATTCTCTGCAGAACCGTGCCTAATATACATGGCTCAAAGTGAATTGGAAACACGGAGTCATGTTTTTGGTACACAGGGTTGAGAGCATGTGAATTCTTTATAGTTGTTACTTGAAACTTCATTTCCACTTGGACTGTTTGTGGTTCCCACTGTGGAGTTAGGAGATGGAGAGTGAAGGAAATGGGAGGTATAAGAGAGGGTGGGGGTGGGTGAGTATTACCATCCGAGCCTCATAACTTCCCGTTGAATATAACTCCCTTGATAATGTATTTCCCCATGGCAGGCAATGGCTTTCAAGATAATTACATAGACTTCATGGCTCCTCAAAGTAATATGATTAATACTCCTGTAGTATGGATAATGATGATGCATCTTTCTCAGAAAAGGATTTTTAAAAATCAGGTCTGATGCATAGTTTTTCTCCGGTACACTTTCTTATCTCCTTAGCTTATCGAAAGGTACAGTATGAGGCTAAAGAAGGAGGAAACGATCATTAAATTCTTCCATCACTATTTTCAGTGCTCCAGAAAGGTGACATATTTTCTCATTGACTTCTCTCTTTACAGGAAAAATATTAGCAAGGACTTTTCAAAGGAAACTTCAAAAGAATAACAGAATTTTGAAGAGTAGGAAGGCTGCTTTCATGTGTTAGGACAGATGGTAGAATGCATCAAAAGGCAGCAGTAATTGTGTATGGATTTTATTAGGTAGTATTTATTTAACACATACTTGGGGATGCTTTCCTGTGTGAAAGGTCATGGGATTTAGGACCTGTTAACAGTGATAGTAAGACACTGTCTCGAAATTCAGGATGTCTATCATTGAGCCGAAAAGCAATCGGTCACTCAATTGCAGATAATGTAATATGAAAAGCATTATTACAGAGTTATGTCAGGGATGCAGGAAAAAACCCACATCCATTGAGGCAGTAACACTCAAGAGTTCTTGCAGACAAAGTAAAAATAAGAATAATGGCATGAGACAGAACCCCACTGATAAGTTTTTAAAAATTCACTCTTAAAGATCTATTTTGAAAAGCAGTCTTTGGGGAACAATTAATATTAAGTTCATGTCTTTTGCTTTCTTGACTCTTTAAAGCTGGAGTAGGGTCGTATCTTAGTTTTTAATCTTTCCAGAATATTAGAGGAAGCAGAAAACAAAATAGTAAAGTTGTGCATATATGTGAAAGAACCGATAGGTCAGATAAATTGTTTCCCTTAAAAAATACTAAATTAATTTTTAAATGAGTGTGTGAGAAAAACACAGACTGGTTGTTGAAATGTTCGTAAGAAGCTTTCACATAGATCTATCTCTAGCCTTCACGGTCTTGTGAGAAATGGAAAATCATGCCTGTCTGGATGAGGTGTGCTTTGATAGTTGTTTAATATGATTTTATGACTAAATTTAAAAACAAAATATGGTCTTTATGTAACCTCTTGAAATACCACATTACGAGAGGAAACACAACATGGGGCAGCTCAGTTGCTGAAACAACGTGGAATTATTTCAGCCTAACCGAAAAGAAATCATTTCCTTTGATCCCAGGTATCTACAGATTACAAAAAGAAACTGAAAAGGTGAAAGCAGTAAGGATCTTATTTGCCTTTGAATTTGTCTTTATTTGTTTTCTTTAACTTATATGTCTGTAAAAAGTCTCCAAAATTTCTTAAAAGTCTCTGAGAATTTTTGAGGATTTAAAGGACACAACGGCTCTGTCTTTACTGCACTGCATGAGGCTACTGTCTGTGCTGATGGGACTGCACCGCCGCCGGCATAAGTAGCCCTGTGAAATTAAAGTGATTGGACATTGTTCTGACGAGGATTAACATTTTGTTTTTAAAAAGAGTGTGGGTATGGTAGATATGTGCATACATCACTTTATCTTAAAGTGTAACAAATTACATAAATTAACTTCATGCTGAGAAGCAGACATATTACTCAATTGTTCAAAACCTCATCCTGGGTGAGAATTATTGTACAGTTGCCTCTGTGTTTTGAATGAGGCACTTCAGTGTGAATAAAAAGACACACACATTGCATTCCCGAAAGGAGAATAACGACTTCACATACGAAAGTCTCATGCTATCATTTTTCTGTTATTTTATGCAATTCAAAAGTGGCACGAGTGCACATTGGAGAACTTTGTGCAAATCATAAGTTTTCATTTTCGAAAGAATACACTTAATTGCATTAGCAGTAAGGAGGCTACTTTGGACCTATTGTTCATGATGACGGTGTCTCAATCTGGAATTTGAAAGGACTCGAATATCAGCAGTCGGTGAGCAATGTAAAAATCACCTTTGCAGGCACATTTTTTTTTCTTTTCACAAGACTGTGATTTAAGACTTGAAAAATAATAAGAGAAATAAGCTTTTGAAGCATATTTGTCAAGCTCTGGATCATCTGCAACAATGTGAAGGGAATAAACTAATTCCAAAGATGCAGGCAAGTTGACATGGTGAATATAAAACATGAGCCCTAGCATTCATGCTCTTTCCTTTGTAAGCCTGAAGATTTGTCTCTCTACTGGAATTGCATTCTTGGTCATACAGGTAGAGTTGGGTGAGTAAAGTTTTACAGGATCTTAAACAAACTTACCTTTCAGACTTCTAGGTAATGCTTGAATAAGCTTTAGCTCCCTTAATAGAAAACAAGAGCCATCTTTGAATAATAATAATAATACTACTATAAAAATACAGTGAAATGAATGGAAAACATAAATAACGTGGGCTTTCAAAGGTAGGAGAACACTGTGTAATGGGCAGGCACTTCTCCTAAGCCCAAAGGAAGAAAATAAAGCGAAAAGAGAACGAAGAAGTGGAGACTTGGCGTCCTCTCGATGCCTCTTTGGAGTACCCCAGCGCTGGATGAACAAGATGTGGGCTTAAGTGTCAGGCATGCACATTTGCCAGAATACAGTGTATAGTCTCTCTAAGGGTAGCCTGAAGCTAGAATAAATTGCTCTTCCTGAGGTCCTGTCTCCAAACACAACATTTTTCTTTTGAGAACGCTGCAGGAAATCCATGTGTAAATGTTTGAATGCTGTATGCACTGCAGTGGGTTACCACTAAATTAGTAGCAACGGGCTTCTGGCTTTGTGAAGTTACTGGAGACATACTTGCCCTCTTGCTATAAACAACCCAAAAACTGTAGAAAACAAATGAATTTGTACAACATGGCACATTACAGAGATCCCCAAGAGAAGGGATACAAATGAAGTGAGTCCCGGGATTGCCTCACCTTTCTGCCAGGAGGCACTTCCTGGACTGCGATGCCAGAGGGAAAACCCAAGCAGAGCATATGGTTTCTTTGAGTTGAGGGGTTTGGGGAGGCTGAGATAGATAGAATTTCAGGGCAGAGTATCAGAAAGCAGGGAGCTATACAGAGAAAGAGCTCTAGAAAACTTCCTGTGGCTTTTGAACCTTTGGTTGAGTACTATGCACGTGTGTAGGGGGAAGATCTGAAAGGCTGGGCACAGGATTACCGGGGAGCCGACCCTGAGCACTTTTCAGCAGATCGTGTCATTTTATCCACCTATGTTATTTGGAGCAATTTGAGATTTTGATTGCAGTTGTAGGGGAAAGGTAATGATTTTTAGTTTTGAGTGTTATTGGAACATTTAGGTAGACATGGGAAAACAATAAAACACGTTATTGAAAAGTGACCGATGGAACATGAGACATCTGAGAATCCATCCATAGAGGTAGTAGTTCAAGTCAAGAAAACGTATATATAAGTACTGTCAGTAAAGAGGTATGGAAAGAGGTATGAAAATTGATAATTATTGAGCACCCCCTTCTCACCAACACCAAGGTGCGTACATTCATGTGCTTTCTTAACGTAGAACAGTGTAACAATCCTATCAGCTAGGTAATTGAATTCCAGTTGTAAAGATCAGAAAATTGGAACTCAGAAAGGTAATTTGTTCAGGGTTCTACAACTGGAACCAATAATTTTACTCAAGATCTCACAGTAGTTACCCAGGTATGTGATACTTTAAACCCAATCTGAACCAATTGAAAGGAGCTGACAGGATTCCTGTGCTGAATTTGAGACAAGAAAGGGATACGGTCTGGGTGCTCCTGAGGGTACAACCATGGCCAACCGGGACTGCCTAACTTGTACCCTAACCTGGCCCCTTCTCTAATCTCATTCCCAGTGCTCACCTGGTATTCACTCTAATCAGCTGTAATGACTTCTGGGTGTTGCATGGAGGGACAGGGCATGTTCCTACCTCAGGCACTTACCCCCAACTTCTCTTGCAGAAATGCTCGTTCCCAGGATATGCCCTTGGCTTACTTTCTCATTTCGTTCAGGATTCTGTTCACATGCGGGTTTGCCATAGAAGTCGGCCTGACCACCCTATGTAAAATATTAATTCTGTCCACTTCCTGTCCTCTTCATTGGCCTTACTTTTTCTTCATAGCACTGGTGTCTGTCAGACATTGTGGCCCCTAATCATGTGTGTTTTTATTTTCTGCCTTCCTAGATAGAATTAAGTTCCTTGATGTAAAAGATTGTACCTGTTTTAATAATTGTTCTCTTACCTGTGCCCAGAACAGGGCCTAGCACATAGAATGTTTCCCATAAATGTAAATGAATGAATGAATGAGAAACCTGTTGTGGGTTCCAGACCCTTTGAGAATTGATTAAAGGTATAGATGCCCCTAAATGCACATATGGATAGCTTTGCTTCCCAGGGATTTAACCAATCTGTAAATCTATTTGACTTCTGGAGAGCTCCATTTCAAAAGTAAAGAATTAAAGATGTAGAAAAGTGATGAAAGTCATTCTAAAAATGGAGAACGTGGAAGGAATAATTAAAAATAAAGGAATGGCCACTTGTGTCAAGCTAGAATTCAGAATGAAAGAGTTTGATATAGTGTTAGATTTGGCAAGGAAGACAGTGGTGACCTTCAAAAGTTCAGTGTCCACATAGAGGCAGACAAATAGTGATAGACAGGGCATTAAAGAAAGTGTAGATAGCAAGCGACTGGAGTCAGGTTGAAGACAGTTTGGGATCATGGTAAAGGAATACGAATGAGGATAAAGAAAGGTGACTTACCTTCTCACTGATGCCATAGTTGCTGGCAGAACTGAGATGAAATCCCAGGTTTCTTGATACCTTTCCTTGAATAAAGTAGAAGGTTCAGTGCACAGGCTCTGGAGATAGAGCTGAATTCTACCGCTTACTGTGACTTGAAGCAAATATATTTTGTCATGTTTTATTTTTTTTTTATTTCTGAGAGAGAGAGAGAGAATGCAAGCAGGGGAGGGGCAGAGAGAGGGAGACAGAAGATCTGAAGCGGGCTCTGCACTGACAGCAGCAAGCCCGAGGCGGGGCTCCATGTCACCAACCATGAGATCATGACCTGAGCCAAAGTGAGACGCTCAACCGACTCAGCCATCCAGGTGCCCCTAAGCAAATAGTTAAAAATCCTCCAGGCTCCCATTTCTTACCTGTAAAATATGGTCAATAATAAGGGCATGATGAGCTAATGAATGTAATAAGATTAACGTGATAAGTGGTACAAAGAAACCATTTAATAGATTTACCTATCATTTTTGTCATCCCATAAAGATAGTCCCATGTGTGTTATTGCTTAGTATCCTATGCATTATTGTTTAACACTCTCCCTATCACATAGAATGTTTATATCATTATGTGACTACTATGTAATAAGTGAATAAGTGATAACAAATAGAATGCTTGACACTAAATGGAAGAAAGTAATTAGAGCAATAGCTGGAATGGTTATGTAGTTAAGTAAAGGTTTCTTAACCATTACAAATTGATTCATTATTCTCTGGGTTCGGTCGAATGGCATATCTTTGCGTGTAGTGTTGCATGTAGTGTTTTCTGGGCTCACTCGTGATTTTATGTTCAGCTGATGGTCCATAGCCTTAGTCAAATGTCTGATGGTTGGCTGGCTGTCAGCAGGGCAAAGGGGCTATTTCGGTCATGTGTCTGTCGTCGTCTAGCAGGCGAGACTGGCCTTGTTTATGTGGTGGTGGTCACAGAGTTTCCTTAGAGCAGCAAGAGAGGGCAAACCCCGATAATGAAGCCCTTTTCAAGTCTCTCTTTGCGTTATATTTGCTATCATCCCGTGGAACACAGCAAGAACTATTGCTGCCGCGTCAAGAGTCAGTGTGGGCAGGCACAGCCCAAGCCTTGGGTAACAAGGAAGGTCATCACTGTGACCATTGATGGACATGTTCTTGAGGAAGAAGGCAAAATAGAATTCAGACAGGAAGAGTTCCTGGGGTCAGGAATTCTCAAGAGCCAGAAAGGGGTAGATCTCGCTCTGAAACTGAAAAGAGATGAGATCATGAGTACAAAGAGTAGATGTTGCTGTAACGAGAAATAAGACCGTTCACAGCCGACTTGCTTACTCAGACCTAGTCTGATGTCTTCGTCATCTTGCTTTTACATTTTGAGCATATCTCTGTTCTTATTGCTGTTCCATAGGGTATCTGTCCTGGGCTCTATTCTGTCAGAGCTACAAACTTCTCTTTCATTTGCATCCTATCAGAAGACTCAAATCCTGGAAAGCAGTTTAAAACACATTAACCAAAACAGGCCCTGAAAGAGATATTTTGAGAAAGCTTTCTGGCTGATTCTTCACAAATGCCAGATCATCCCGCTTTGGCTCTGTGGGCTACAGAAAACCCTCAAATCTGAAATTTGTAGGTACCTCATATCCTCTATGTGAATAAACTGTCATGGAGCTAAAGCAACCTGGCAGAACCATCCCAATTTCACACTCTATAGCAATGGTCTTAGATCCAGTCGTTTTTTACTACGACCCACCAAGCCATCCTTTTTAAGAGAATAGTTATTAAAACAAAAAAAAAGTACCTTAAAATTATGTTTTAAAATTTTATTTAATTTGATTTTTTATTTTTAAAGTTTATTTTGAGAGAGAGAGGGAGAGCAAGAAGGCGAGAGGGGCAGAGAGAGAGAGAGGGAGAGAGAGAATCCAAGCAGGCTCTGCACTGTCAGTGCAGAGTCTGATACGGGGCTGGAACCCACGATCCATGAGATCATGACCCGAGCCAAGGTCAAGAGTCAGATGGTTAACTGACTGAGCCACCCAGGAGCCCCTAAAATTTTGTTGAATTTTAAAAGATAATACTTTCAAATTAGGTTTCAAAATCTGTTGAAAAGTAATATATGCATATTGTATAGATGTTCAAGTAGCAAAAAAATTATTTAAAAGAAAACAATACCCCCTTTCCCAAACAAAACTATTGTTAAGAGTTTCCGATTTGAACACTGAATGAATCTTTGATGTTATGAACAAAACAGATAATTTTGTTTAGATGTGAGAACCATACTTAACAAGTTTTTTAAGCAGTCCTTATCTTCCATAGATGATTAAATGTTTATGGCTCAAAAAAAATTTCTTCTTTTCACCTAAAATTTAATTTTCTGTGCTCACACACATGCACACACTCATACACACACATACACCTTTTTGTGCATTTTGAATACTGCTATTGGCTTTGAGTTACCATATATTTAGGGCGTATTTTTGGCTGAGTGTATGTTTCAGGACCGAATCATGTTTACTGGAAATCTGCTTCATTTTCCTTTCTCCCATTAGCCAAGGACATTATCTGGGACTACATCCAAATAAGTCTTTACCACACACTCAGCTTAATTGGTGTTTATCAATAATATTGCTCATTTTTAAATAATTGCAAAGTTACCTGAAGGTAGCTTAATATGTAAATATAGCAATAGAATTGAAATTATAGACTCAAGAATCATGTTTTCAACCAGAAAAACATCTTTTTAATAGACATTGAATTATGATCAAGTAGCTTGGAAGTGTGGCATTCAACAGTAATCAGTTCATTGACTGGCTGTTTTGGTCTTTTATGTAGCTACATTTGTGGAACAAAATTCAGAGACAAGGATATTGGAAAGGTAATTAGTGCATTGATTTCATGGTTGTCTTGAAGAAAGAAATAAAGAAATAGAAACTCACAATAGGAAAGAAATTTAGGCAATTGCTTTTTTCATGAGACAGGTTAAGTTCTTCATACTGTTTAAAAACAAATGACAGTGGTATTCTTTCAGAAAGAACTGCTAGTGGGGTGCCTAGGTGGCTTAGTCGGTTGAACATCCAACTCTTGACTTTGGCTCGGGTCACGATCTCACTGTTGTGAGATGGAGCCCTGGGTCGGGCTCCGCACTGAGCGTGGGACCTGGTTAAGATTCTGAGTAATCTGTAGAATTGTTGAATCACTATATGATACACCTGAAACTAATATGGCACTTTGTGCTTATTATACTTCAATAAAAGAAGAAAAAAAACCCGGCTAGTTCCTGATTGAGGAAAATTCAGAAGGGCAATATCTGTACTTAAAAAACAGTTTAGGAAGTGGTTGTTCATATTTTAAGAAGATCCTTTTTATTCTCAATGGCTAATCACCAAATTTTTCTGTATAACTAGCTATTAAGTATTATTTTAATTTATGAAAGTCAAGCCTCATATCCTCTCAATAATTTTGGAATAAATTTGTTGTCCTTCCCCAAATGAGTTCACTGAATATGCTGGGGGAGGGGGGTTATGAGATCTCTCGTTCTTGAAATAATTTATTCCTATAAGAATATGCCAACAAAGTATAATCTCTCCACCAGCAAAGATGGTAGTATGGCAGCCTGAAAGAGGTTTAATATACTCAATTACCTTTGTTAATGTACAGAAGTGAATACAGAGATTACCTTAAATAGTAATAAGAGCATATTTTTTTATGTTAGGAATAATTCATATGATCTTTTCCATCAACTTTATGAGGCTAGTTAGATCTGACTTATATATATGGTGAAAAAATTTTTATTTCTTATACATCAGCCAGTAAAGAGCAACAAATCTAAAAAGACACTTTTCCACATTTTTTTCTAAATATAGTCAATTGTTAATAGGTAATGTTAATGATTTAGAGACATCAACTTGGATTGGTTTTTTTGTGTGTTGATTATAACCATTATAAAATATGGTGAATCATTCTACTTTTAAATCATTTTGTAGTCTCATCTTGCAGAATTTAGAAAGTAAAAGTTGGAGAGAAGATGATAAGTGAATTTCACATATAGTAAGGTAGCTGCATCGTAATGGTAAATTCTCTAACATTTTCTGTGTAAAAGTGTTCTTTAATCATCCTAGTAGTGTTAACTTAAAGGAATCAGTGAAACCTAGACAATATTGCTTTTTCTTTATATGTCATTACTACAATCCCAGTTGAAAAGTAGGAGATATTAGAAATGGTTAAAAGGCAATGCGAGTAAATCAGAACACCTCTGGTCACACTTAGGATGAATAGTGGAATTGCATATCTAATTGTATTGTCAGAGTCCTTCACCTGTAATGAAGGTCCTAAAATCTTTCTCAGTATCTCCACCCAGACCTTGTGTCTTCCACTGTAGTAGCTAAAAATCTAAGAGAATGAGTAAGAAACACACAAATGAACAAAAACAGAAGAGAGATTTTTATGCTCTGTACCTCTATGAAAGTTATATTTTCTTAGATTTTTATGCTCTGTACCTCTATGAAAGTTATATTTTCTTAAAAACTTTAAAAGTTCTCTAAGGACATCCACAAATAGACATAGGGTATCAGGAAGATCCAGCCTCGTTTGAGACTAGATATTGACAGCTATGAAAACTTGATAATATGGGAGAAAGTATGAATTTTGCACTCAGGTCTGAGTTCATATCCTGGTTTCATCCTTTACAGGTGGTATGCCTATACTAATTAGCGTTAATTGTTTACTGATTCTTAGAACTTGATTACTTGAATGCTCTGAGGCTTAGTGTCCTTGTCTGCAAAGTAAAGGTAACACCGACTCATATCTTTGATGTGAATGTACTTAAAGTACCTGACACACCGTAAGGATCCATTAAAGTTTGTTTTCTTCTCCTTTTGGCTAGGAAATATAGAACACTTTACCAATACATGTCCATTTGTTCTCGTTGTAGATGCCATGTAAAATGATCTTCTTATAACTTAGAATAAGTACATATAATTTTGATACAGAAGTTAGATTTCTTCTTTCCTCCCTCCCTCCTTTCTTGCCTCCCTCCTTTCTTGCCTCCCTCCTTTCTTGCCTCCCTCCTTTCTTGCCTCCTTCCTTTCTTTCCTCTATTTATTTCCTTTATATTTGTTATTCCTGGTACCTATCTAGAATACCTAAAATTCTAGCAAAAAGTGTATAATAAACATTACGGTACACAGCCATGAATTCTCATAGACAATCTGATTTGCCTTCACATTAATTCATTTAAGTGCCTACTGTGTTACAAGTACTAAGTCAGTTTTTGAGGATGGAAAATTGAACAGAGACTTATGCCTTCAAGAAGGTTTGCGTTCACTGATGGAGTCAAGAACTTATCACAAAGTAATGTGGAAAGAGGGCTAGTATATGACATCCTAAAAAGGAAATAGGATATAGGGAGGAGCATGGAGGTGCCATGCATATCTAATGACATGAGGAGTGGTGGTCAAAGAAGCATTCTCCTCATAGGAGGAGAAGTGGGATAAGTTTTACCAAGTGAGTATTAGTAAGTGAAATCAAGAAGAGGGAAAGAGACATTTGAGGAAGTGTGAACAGCATTTATGAAAGCACGGGAGTGTGAAGAAACAAGATGCTTCTTCTGGAAAGATTTCTGTGGCAGATTGTGTTTTTCAAAATATCTGCAAAAATGTTTCCAGACCCACATGCTTTCCAGAACCTTACCACTCTTCCATTAAAAGGTAAAGTCTATTTTAATTTTTAACTTTTAATTTTTTGAGGAACCTCCATACTGAAACCGGTATTACACTGTATGTTAACTAACTTGAATTTAAATAAATAATTTTTTTTAAAAAGGTAGATTCTGTACCCCCTCCCCTTGAACCTGGGCATGCTTTGGAGAACTACCTCATTAATGAAGTATAGTGGGCATGACACTTTGTGACTTCCAAGGCTCAGTCATAAAAGATGATGCAGCTTCCTCTGCTTTGCTCGTGAAAATGTACTTTTGAAGTCCAGAGCCATCATGTGAGAAGTCCGGGCTCCCTGAAGCCACTATGCTGAAGCAAACACACAGGTAGGGGGAGATGCCTGAGGAGTCCTGGCTGTTCCAGCTCCCAGCTTCTCAAGACTTCAGAGACCAAACATAGGAGCGGGAATGCCTTTGAGATGACATGAATCCTTAGGCACTGAAATGACTAAGTGGATGAACGTTCTTGAAGAAGGACTCCCTCGCTATATCAGTCTATAGTCAAAACCCTGGGAGATAACGGTATGAAATGATTGCTGTTGTTTTAAGCTACTATTTGGGAATGGTTTGTTATCTAACTGTAGGTAACTGATACAACTTTGTTGTTTATCCTCCTGCCTTGTGTCTGACTTGGGAGTGTTTTCTAACATTCTACTTACTTGACTGGATCCTCTACTAGTGTGTAATTTCTGGGATGGCAGGACCCAGGCCCATCATGATCAATGTTGCATCCCCTGTACCTAGCACAATGGCTGGTACACAGTACATGTTTAATATATAGCTATTCAATGAACAAATAAGTGAATGGATTATATGTTTGGAGAGTGAAAAAGGTTGAGTCAGTGGGAGACCAGCCTAGAGAGGCCAGTAGGAGATAGATCCTGAGCATTGTTATGTATATATTTTTAAAAGTTTGAGAGAGAGCGAGCAAGTGAGCATACACATGAGCAGAGAAGGGACAGAGAGAGAGAATCCCAAGCAGGCTCCTTGCTGTCAGCACAGAGCCCAATGCAGGGCTCAAACTCACAAACCTTGAGATCAGTGACCTGAGCTGAAATCAAAAGTCAGATGCTTAACCATCTGAGCCACTCAGGTGCCCCCAAGCATAACTGTGTGTTAAGCTGAAGCATTTGACTTTATTTTGAAAGCTACAGGGCCATATAGAAAAATGTAGGCCCTGGAGTGATAATGATCAGAATTCACAGTTAGGAAGATCACAATAGTAGTGCTATGGGGGATAAAATAAGATCAAAAAAGGAATATTGGGGCACCTGGGTGGCTCAGTCGGTTAAGTGTCTGACTCTTGATTTCAGCTCAGGTCATGATCTCACAGTTTATGAGTTCTAGCCCTGCATCGGGCTCCATGGGAGCTTGGGATTCACTGTCTCTGCATGCCCCGCCCCCCCTCCCCCCAATAAATAAACATTTAAAAAATGAGGCATATTGGCAGGCTATATGGAGAAGGACTGGCCTGGAGGAGTAGCAATCAGATTGAGAGCAAAAGTTGGACACTTAAATATTGAGGATAGAAAATTTACATAATAGATTTACCAGCAATCTTCTGACACATGGGCTTTCATTTATAGTAAAAAATATATTAATTACATCTTTTACATATGCCCCTTTAGGGCAATTTTGAAAAGTTCCTTTGTTTGATTTTGTATTGACTTCATAATTACTGATTATTTCTGACAGACAGAAATCAGTCCCTGTAGTACCATATCCCAGAGATAAGCAACTGTGCCTTATGTATTAATTTCTTGTGATCTCAAGCAGTTAATAGACTTGAGCTAACTCATCATGCTGATCTTTTGGGAAATGAATTTCCTAGCTACTCATATGTCCTCTAAACTTAAACATACATCCTCTTTCTTTGGAAAATATGTTTCCCAACCAAGTTAATTATTATTGCTAGCTTCAACCCTGAATCTTTACTGTTAAAAGAGTATCTGTTTTCTAGCAGACTTGTTAATTATGAAATACTACTTACTTGCCATGTTTCCCGAGGTTTTGTGTACAGGGTCACTTGCATGAGATGAGTATCATGGGGTCGATGGAATGGAGAGAGTGGGAATATGATGTGATGGTAATCTTTGGAAAAGATGAATAATCCTTGAACAGAGGAAGACTAAAACAGTATATAAGAAGAAGTAACATTATAGTACTAAAATTAAGATCAGTGAACCCAAGAACCAGAGTATGTTCAAAGACCAATCCACACAACTAAAGGAACGTAGCAGACACTGCTGGTAGCTTATCCAGTGTCTATTCTCATCTTTTCTGTTAGAAAAGAACCCCATCTGTGTTTGGACAGTGTGCCCGGCTAAAAGAATTACATTTCCCAGCTTCCCATGCAGCTAAGGATGACCACATGACATAGTAAAGGCTAATAAGATATAAGTGGAAGATACTGGTGGCAGCTGTGGAAATTTCTTTAAAAGGATAGACTCAACTGACCTGCGTCATTTATCTTAAACTTTTTCTCTTTTCTGCAACCCAGTTATGCTGTTGATGGAATTACTACCTTGAAACCATGATCATAAAGACAAAAGTTGCTAAGATTAGAGACGTAGAAAGCTAGAAAAAGCTAGAGTCCCTGATGGCATCATGAAGCCATTGAATTGGCCCTGGACTGATGACTTCTTGTCTTAGGAAAATAAGAATCCTCTGTATCAGTCGGTGTTCTCCAAATAAATAGAACACACACACACACACACACACACACACACACACAGAGAGACAGAGAGAGACAGAGAGATACAAATACAGATAGGGAGAAAGACAGAGGGTGAGATTTATTTTAAGGAATTGGCTCTCGTGCTTGTGGGGGCTGAAAAGTTTGAAATTTTCAGGACAGGCGAACAGATGGAAACTCAGGCAGGGTTTCTGTGTTGCAATCTTGAGGCAGAATTTCATCTTCAAAGAAGAAACATAGCTCTTGAGGCCATCAACTGATTGGATGAGACCACGCTTTACCGAGGGCCATCTACTTTAAGTCTACTCGTGGTAAATGCTAGTCACATAAAAGAGTACCTTCACAGCAACATCTAAACTGTTTAATGACTGGCACTATAAAATAGATAAGTTGACTCACGAAATTAACCATCACACCTTCTAAATTGTTTCAGTTGTTGAAATTGTTAGGTGGGTTTCTATTACAAACACAAGTACAAAATACGTTAAGTATTAGCAGCAAGGGAAAGAGATCATATCTGGCAACATGAGTAGTTCTAGGTGGTAGGAATGGAGAATGAGCAGGAGTAAGTATGGGGGAGGGGAGGGTATAGATTAATAAATAATTTGTTAACTGCTTGATGTTAGCTTCTTTTCACACATGCTGATGTTCACCTTTTACACTTCAAAGGTTCTGAATGTAAAAGTTCAGAATCTTTTGGGGTGCCTAGGTGGCTTAGTCGGTTAAGCATGGGACTCTTGGTTTCAGCTCAGGTCATGATCTTGTGGTTTGTGAGTTTGAGCCCTGTATTGGGCTCTGTGCTGAGCTCTAGGAGCTTGCTTGGGATTCTCTGTTTCCCTCTCTCTCTTTCTGCCCCTCCCCTGCTCTCCCTTTGTCTCTGTTGAAAAAACATAAATAAACTCAGTCGGTTATGCATCCATCCAGCTCTTTATCTCATCTCAGGTTATGATCTCACGGTTCTTGGGATCAAGCCCCACATCGGGCACTGTGCTAACAGTGCAGAGCCTGCTTGGGATTCTCGGTCTCGTTCTCTCTCTGTCTCTCTCTCTCTGTCTCTTTCAAAAATAAATAAAAAAAATCTGAGAATCTTCTGACCCATCAAGGTAGACAGTGGACTAGTTACTGCCCTTCCTTTTCTCCATTTTTTATAGGAATATTATAATAATATTGATTAGGCAAAATGCATTGACAAATTGAGTCAGACATTTGAACACATATCAGTGAGAAATGAGAAAAGTTCTTTATTTCTCGTATCCCGTAAGAGTACCTTTCCTTTAAATACAGCTGTTTCTCTCCCCAGGCTGCAGAATCGTGGTCATATTTTAGTGCATTGTGTCAAAGGCTTCGTGTGGTATTTTTGTTTCTTAGTGAAATTCAACTTGTGTAACATCAGCTTCTGAGATCACTTAGATTTATTTAGACTGCTTGTGCACGGTTTGGGGTAAATCTTGTCAGATTCTTTTGAGGGCCAATCTACCTCAGCTGTGAGATTTGTGATTCCTTGGGCAAGTCATTCAGTTTCTTTACGTCTTAGCTTCCTTACCTGTGACATGAAGTGCTCACTCTGGGTAATCTCTAAGTTCATCTCCAGTGTAGAATGTTATCATCTTGTGGTATTATCTAAGAGTACTTGGTACATTGACAGAAAAACAAATTCTTAGTGTACCTCTGTATCCTGGAACTCATAATTGCACTGTGTGTACACACAAAATCAAGTCGGGCTCAGCTAGCTGTTTATACCCCACAGTGGGTACTCTCACATTTTTCCAACTTTTACTGAAGTATAACTTCATATGGTAAAATTTACCCCTTTAAAGTATATACTTACATAATGATGACTGCAGTCAAAACATAAAAATGTCTTTATAATGCCCACAGTTTCCTTATGCCTCTGCCTACCTCCAGTTCTCTAGAAACCATTGCTATGTTTTCTGCCCCTATAGTTTTTCCTTTTTCAGAAGGTCATTTAAATGGAATCAGGCAGAATGTCCTCTTATGTGCCTGGCTTTTTCCACGTAGCTTAATGATGTGAAATCTGCCCATGTTCTTATATGTATCAGTATAGATTGTTCCTTCTTATTGTTGAGTAGTGTAGTGTTGTTTGGATTTAAAACAGTGTGCTTTTGTGGTTACCAGTTGATGAAATTTGTGTTGTTTTTCCAGTTTTTTTTTCTATTATGAATAAAGCTTCTAGGAACATTTTCATATAGGTTTTTTTTTTTTAATTGGGTAAGTACCTGGGAGTAGAATTGTTGAGTCGTAGGATAAATATATTTTTAACTTTATAAGAAATGGTCATAGTGGCTGAATCATTTTGCATTCCAGCTAGCAATGTTACAATTTTTCCATGTTCTTATCCATGTTTATTAGTTTTGGGTATTTTTTTCCCCTTTTAAAAAAATTTAGCCATTCAAGTAAATATGTAGCAGTGTTGGTGTTTTTAATCCCCATTTCCATGTTGACTAAGTATGTTGAACATCTTTGCATTTGTTTATTGGCCATTTGTATGTCGTCTTTAATGAAGGGTTTGGTCAAATATTGTGCCAATTTTTTTATTGAGCAAATCGTCTTTTATTATTGAACTCAAGGGTTCTTTATGTATTCTGGATACAAGACCTTTATGAAATATATGTTTGCAGATATTTTATCCCAGACTTTGTCTTGTCTCTTGAAGTGCAGAATTTTTTTTAAATTTTGATAAATCCCGTTACCATTTTTCTCTTTATAGTTCATATTTCTTTGTCCTAAGAAATATTTGATAACCCAAGGTCACAAAGATTATCTGCTGTTTCTTATAGAAGATTTCTGGTTTAAGCTTTTACTCTTGGACCCATGATACATTTTAAGTGTAGCAAGCACGGTTTTTAAAAGTACTTTCCCCATTGCTTTACTTTTGTACTTTTGTTGAAAATTAACTGACCATTTATATGAGAGTCTATTTCTGTGCTATCTGTCCCATTGATCTTTGTGTTTATCCTTGTGTCAGTACTACTGTATTTATTGATACATAGCTTTATATTTAGCATACATACTCCAATTTTGTCTGCTTTTACAAAAATTTTTGACTACTCTAGGTCTTAGGCATTTCAGTATAAATTTTAAAATTGCTGGTCAATTTCTCTAAAAACCCCGCCATGATTTTGGTAGGATTACAGTGAATTTAGAGATCAAATGGAAAGAACTGACTCCTTACCAAAAATGAATTTTTTGATTCATGAACACAGTATGTATCTCCATTTATTTAGGTCTACTTTAATTTCTTTCAGCACTACTTCTTAATTTTCAAGGTTCGTGTCTTTTAAGTATTTTGTAAAATGTATCCTTAAGAGTTTCATATTTTTATGCTGTTCTAAGTGGTATTTAAACATTTTGGTTTTCATAAATACACATTTGATTTTTGTAAATTGACCTTTTATCCTGTGGCTTTGCTGAACTCACTCTCATCACCTTTACTGTAGATTCCTAAGGATATTCTTTGTAGATGACCATGATATATGATAATAAAGGCAGCTATGCTTCTTCTTTTCCAATCTGTACCCTTTTTTTCTTTGCCGTATTGTGCTGGCTAGGACCTCCAGTCAATGCTGAATTGAAAAGGTGAGAACAGATACTTGTTTCTAATTGTAAGGGAAGAGAATTTGGTATTCACTGTTAAGTATAATGTTAGCCATATGTTTGTAGAGCCTCTTCATTAGGTTAAGGAAGTTATACTTTATTCTTAAATTAGTGAGAATTTTTTCATGAAAAAGTGTTGAATTTTGCCAAATGGTTTTTCATATGGTATACATTTTAGTCTGTTAATAAGGAAAAATAAAATGTTGTTTGAATGTTGAACCCATTGCATTCTTAGGATAAAGCCCACTTGGTCATGATGTAACATGCATTTTCTATGTTGTATGTAACACATATATTGTATACGTATGTATATATGTACACAACATACATGTTTTAAATTGATTTGCTAATATTGTATGAAGAATTTTTTGCATTTATGTGTGAATTCTTATATACAAGCAGTATTCCTGTACCTCTTCCAGTGGCAGATAGCTTTTGCATAGTGTCAGTGCAGGACTGAGAGGGTGGGTTTTCTATTCCTTATCCAGCAGCAGCCAAACTCAGCCCACTGTGGAGTCGGTGGGACAGTTTCCTCCCTCTTCCCCAGTGGCAGGTGGCATTCCTGACCAAAGCATGGTTGGATTTCAGATGGGAGCAGATTTCCTGCCCTTCGCCGTTGACGGATGCCTTTGTTTAATGTCAGCCAGAAATTCTAGGTACGGGTACGTCTCAGGTTTTCTGTCAGTGGCGGCTGCTCACGTGCACGCAAGTCCTGGAGCATCGAGGGATTTCTCCAGGTACTTGGGCTAAACCTTCCAATGTTGGCAGGCCCTGAATGGCTCTCCCACCAAGACAGTATCTCAGAGTTCATGTCTGACCTCAGCTTGCCTCGTGAGCCCCAGGGAAAGCTTACAGAAAAGCCTTGGCATGCAGGCGCAGACTTGCCTTGTGTCTGTCGTTCCCAAGGATTCTAAACTGTCAGGCTAGCAAGTACTCAGCATTTAACCATTCATTAAGCGTTCATTTTTCTTCTTAGCTGCTTTGTTGAATGCCAACTCTTCCTCCCTTGTGCTGCCAAAAGTAAAACAATTTGTTCCCTTATCTCTTGTCAGAGAGGCTTGCTACCCTTTGAAATGAAGTTCATCTTTTCATCTTAGGATCTTAGCTCCCTGAGGGGCTCAGAAATTGATGATTTTACAAATAATCCATTGTGGTTTTTTTTTTTTTCATCGTTAGGAGAGATAGGATCAGTGTTCTCTCATGGCTTTCTGCGTCCTAAGATGCCCCACGGAGGTGTATGACATCTTCTGCCTAAGAAACATTCTAGAAAGCACATAATTGAGACTGTATCCCATCACCACATGCATTTTTCATGGAGAGCCTGAGTTTCAATGTTAATGCCTTGAAATTGAGACAAGGGCTGTAACCTGTAGACAGATTCTCAGATATGATGTCATATATTCTTGTTTACATATACAGTAAATTAGTTACCTTGTGATTTTATTTGTCCGACATTTATTGAACACCTACTGTGTGCCAGAAACTCTTCTGGACTGTGAGGAATGAGCAGTGAATGAAACAGGGCATGGCTTTCATAAAGCTACGTCTACAACCACCAGTGGAAAACTTAGAAACACAAACATGCTGATTATTATTTGGCTTCAGCTTGATGAAAAATCCAGTTATTTTGAACCACTGTGGCCAGTTTGAGTCATTATTTTTTTCATTCAGTCAAATTGTGTTTTCGCTGAAAGGATTTCTTGCCTTTTTATTTACTCCAAGGGAAGACAATTTGAGTACATCTCAGCAATTCCCTCTTTGTTAGGGTGGATGCCAATTCAATATGCAGATAACTTACTCTGTAGTCTGTTTAATTATACTTAGTTGGGGAAATCCCAATAACATTAAAATACTCCATTTGGAAATATGGCATCTGTATTTTTTCTAAATTCATTCTAAATCTTCTAAAAGCAGTGAGACCAGAGGTAATTACAAATCTAAAATGTAAAAGAAATAGTTTAGGCATAGCGCAGTGTTTGGTAAGTGAAAAGGATGCTTCAAGTATAATTGTCTGAATAGAAATCAAGTGTTTTAAGAAAAGTCCTTTTCATATATTTGAGGCTTTGGAATTGAAGAGCTCGTTATAGAATGTTGAATGCTGCCACCCCAGATACCACCAATACAGCCTGTTGATAGGACAGATCTACATGTACTGCTTACTGTTGTAAGGGAGACCACCACCTCGACAGAGTTTGTTCTTGGCTCAGAGGGAAAAGGATGAGGATATATTCTTATTAAGAATCTTAAATTTGGTGTAAGACAGTTTTCATTGTGGAAGCTTGATTAGGGTTAAGTAAGGATCGTGATACGTTAGTTGAGGGTTGGGGGCACAGCAAGGTGAGGGAACAAATTGTTTTCTTTTGAGGAGTTGGTGGGGTTTGGGGGAAGTGCTGTAATGAATGATACATTGTTTGCCTGGGCAAGAGTCTTCTAGAATAATAAAGTTATACTAATATGGAAGACTGAATAGTACATTCATGTCAGTGGTTCTCACTTGTGGCTGTTTTGCCTCCCAGGGGGCTTTGGGCAAAGTCTGCAGACATTTTCAGTTGTTTCAGGGGGATTGGGGGTTGTCAGCCTGGGCTGCTGCTAAACCCCCTACAGTGCAGAAGACAACCTTCCCTACAAAGAATTTTGCAGGCCAGTATGTCAGTAGTGCTCAGGGTGACACATCCTGGCGTAGACAAGAGGTCTGTGAAGGGCCAGATAGTAAAAATTTTTAGGCTTTGGGCCATACGACGTTTGTTGCAACTACTCGACTCTGTTGTAGTGCAAAAGGAGTCTTAGAGAATATAGATGTGTGGTCGTGGCTGTGTTCCAAATTTTATATACATAAACAAGGAGGAAAAGCAAGCAGGGAACAAGATTTTGCCTGTGGGTTGTGGTTTTCTGACCCTTAAAGGAGACAATGAGCTGTGTGGGATGGGTGGTCCCAGTTCTCAGTGTTTAAGTGTATGAGTGCGTTCAACTCTACATTGAATCTTCAGTGGAAGTAAAACCATTTTCACGAAAACATAGGTAAAAGAGCAAATATGCGTGGAATGCTGTATGAAAGTCCCAGACTTTCTTAAGAACACCATGAACATTTCTATGGAGTTGATTTGCCTGTGTTATCTGAAATAGACCAAAACAGTGATCTGATTGCCAGACCAGTAATTTTCTGAAACTAAAACTACCTTTTAACTGCTTTTTATCTATATTTTCAAACTCATATAATTTAAAAAATGGTAACATGCAACAAAAACAATGGTTTCTTTTAGAACAAACAAAATACGACACTCTTGCTGAGTATGGCTTCAGAATTATCCTTTTAATCCATAGTGTTTTTTTTCCCCTTCTTTCTTTTTTCAGTTTTTGTTTTGTGGCATTTATTGCTTCCTGAGATTGTTTATCTATATAATCAATACCATACACATAGCCATATTTGTATGGTATTTGTTTATAGTCATGCCCTCCCTTTAGGCCAAGGTTATCACCTGTTTTAGTCACAGCTATATCCCATCGCCTAGAGAACTAGAATGGATAATTGTACCTCTAATAGAGAACCATTACTATCGTCATGGCTAACACTTATATAGCACTTATTATGTGCCAGGGACTCTTCTAAGCACTTTACATGGATTAGCTTGTCTAATCTCATTACATCCCTGAGAAGTGAGTGCTATTATTATTCACACTTTAAAAGTTGAGAATGATGAGCTAGCAAGTGATAGAGCTAGGATTTGAGTCCATGTAGTCTGGCTCCAGAATCCATGCTTTGAACTACCACACTATAGCTACCTCTCATACTTATGTGTTGCATAAACACTCACACACTCACAGAGTTTGTATATTATACAACTTCGCTATTGTAAAGGTGGTTATACTTTGAGCCTAGGTCAGCTGGCTTTGCCATTCTGAAATGACACTGGGATATTCAGTGCACAAGTCATTAGAGGGTCTATCTCTATGAGATACTGAGGTGCATAATGGGAAACAGCAGATGATAAGGAAAGAAAAAGTTGGGGAAAGAAGCTTCCTCCACTGTATGTGTTCTAGCATTAGAGGGGTGGTATTGGTATTGCTTAGAGCACAATGTACATTGCTTCCTGTGAGCAGACATCTGGACCCTAGCAGAGAGAGGCTTCTGTTGATAAAGTATGAAAGGGCAGTTTTCTTACACAAATCTCAGACCTCAGGAGCCCAGGAAGGGAACACTACTTAGTAATAGAGCAGGACACAGAGGTAGAGGTTGGGAAGGATCCCTGCTGTACCTCAACACCCCCAGGTATCCACAGCCACCAGTGTTTCTCCAGGGCTAGGGGTATATTATCTTGTATGGGCAGTCAGGCAACACACAGTGTGGGCAATGAGGCATAGCCATCGGTGTTTGTGGCAGGAGGGCAGTGGTGACAGTCAAAGACCAGCTGCAGCTGAGGCAGGGAAAGGCATTCTGGGAGGTCTCAGTAGCAGGTGTTACCGCAGGGGAACAAATATTCCTATGTTATATGGAGAAAGCCATATTGTGCATATGAGTACTCCTGACACATACTCCGAAGTCCCCTGATGATTGGGCCAGGAGAAGAACTTTGTAGAGTGCTAAAATTCAAGTGTTTTTTGTTTTCATGGTGGCGGTTAGAGTTATCCTATTTTTTATGACAGTAACTGTTTAGCATCAAAATAATAGCTTACAACCATGATAGAGCTGAAGCCAGTGTTTCCCCCTGAGTAAGCGTGTGTGTGTGTGTGTGTGTGTGTGTGTGTGTGTGTGTGTGTGTGTGGGCGTGTGTGTGTGTGTGTTAGGGAGGCAGGAAGAGAAAGGCTGTATATGTGTATACTTAGGTCTAAATCATCTTTGATCTTAGAAATTAAGTAAATTAAAACCAGTGCAATGAGTTTTTAATAAAAACACAATGGTCTTGGCTGTTCTTTGAATTACTAATGCCCTGAAACTGTCGGAAAGTCATTTGGATATGCTTGCTGATAATACTCTTGATGAGGAATAAAATTTATGTTTTTCTTGAGAGCTAATTAATGTAATCTTTAAAATATATAAATCCCGTGGTGAGCGCAAATAATTATAATTGAAATGTGGACCTTGCCAAAATTGAGAAAATTAAAATGCAAGCAAAATCTGTTAATATATCTAAATTAAAAAAAATAAAAACAAAAAAGAAAGAAAACCAATTAACTTCTGGAAACAGGGTTTGGTATTTAGAATGCAGGAGATTAAATTATGCAGATATCAAATTAACACTTGGAATGAAGATGGTGTTGCCTAGCTGCCTTTCAAAGCCTCGCCTTGTGCAGGCTAACGTTTCTAGAGAGCAGTGAAGTGAGCTATTTAAAAGGCCACAGTTGTGTGCCCTAAATGGTCCACACAGGGATCATAAAAATCCCTGATGGAATCTTTAGCAGCCTGGAGATAATTGGAAGGAAAGCATGGGACTAGTAATTAAATCATAGATATTTTCTCGGGAGATTATATGTAGATATACATAGAGAGATACATAACACTAGATGACATACAAATTGATATGGACAGATATATATATATATATAATATATACACACACATACATACATATACATATATATGTATACATATATATACATACATACATACATATATACACACACACACATACACATATATATATATATGCATTTCTGCAGTACCCAGTCAGTCATTTTGATCACTTCGGTAAACAGTTGAGCAACTCCACTGGGGGGGAAAAATGGACATGAGTGGCAAGGAGGGCTTAGAATACAATTGCAAACCTTTTAGAATCTACATTGTCATGTGACACCTATGCGTCTGGTGCATTTGAGCAATTTTGTGAGAGGACCAAAATGGCCAAATGAGGTTTTTTTTGTTTCATTTTGTTTTGCTCTATGCCTGAACTGGCCAACTTGATTCAGGTTCTCTGATAGTTCCATGTTACTGCTACATTTAGGAAATCTCATAACTGCATCTTTGGTTCTTCAGAGTGTTGCAGTGTGTTTCTTACTTAACAAAGGTTGATTTTAGCATTATATAGGTGCTGTTACAGCCTCTTTCACCGCAGTATTGTAAGGAGTTCACTCTGGGAGCAATTTCTGTAGATACACTGCCATAAAGAGGTTATGGTATATCAGTACAGATGAATTTGTTCTTACCTGATTAGCCAGCCGGACAGGAGTAATTTTTAATATCAAATCTGGACCCTGGGGAACTCTTGTCCTTTTTTTTTTTTAAAGACAGGCTGTAGAGTATGTACCCTGCTCCACAACCTTGTGATGACTATTAACATTCAGAACTCCACCATAGGTGCCATCACCAAATGGCCATATTAAGAAGAACGTGAGAGAGCAATAAGATCTCTGGCATTGGCAGGGACATAAGACATTCATCTTATTCTGCTTATTGTGACTTCTTAGCCTAGAGGAAAGGAAACAAGTCACAAAAACCAAAGGCTTGTGCAATTAGTTTGGTATCATTACCTCTATTCCCCCAAAAGGAACAAAAGAGCACAAAATGGGGGAAGAAAGGGAGGTGGAATAATTTCTTGCCAAGTACCATATAGATCTTCCTCGACTGATGAAGGAATTGTGTCCTGATAAACCCGTCATAATTTGAAAATACTGGAAGTTGAAAATGCCTTTACTACACCCAACCTACCCAACATCATAGCTTAGTGTAGCCCACCTTAAAAGTGCTCAGAACACTTAACATTAGTCTCCAGTTGGGCAAAATAATCTAACGCAAAGCCTATTTTATAATGAAATGTTGACTGTTTGATGCAATTTATTGATTACTGAAAGTGAAAAACACAATGGTTGTATGGGTACAGAATGGTTGTAAGTAAATTGGTTGTTTACCCTTGTGATTGGTGGCTGAGTGGGAGCTGCAGCTCGCTACCACTGCCCAGCCTCGCAGAAGAGTACCGTGTATACGCCATCTCACTAGCCCAGGAAAAATTCCAAATTCCAAATTCAAAGTATGGTTTCTACTTTCTCACCAACAGAAAGTGGAAAAATTATAAGTTGGGGACTGGCTGTATTTGCAAAGCAAGCTGGTAAAATGAATAGTTCATGAATACATTAACTCATTTAGCAAATATTAAGTAATTTAGGCTTGAAGTTATTAGGATAAGCACAATCAGGCAAAACCTCTGCTTGAACAGAATGATAGCCTAGCATGGGGTGCAGACCTTCATTGAATAATTACTCTGATGGAAAGAAGCACAGTTTTAAGGCCGTGTGTTAGGAAGGAAGCAGATGTAGAATGGGGGTCAGCAAAGTAATTTAGTATTTGGAATATGGCTACACTAAATCCTACTCCAAACTGGAATGGAGCTTACCTAAATCAGTCTCTAAGTTAACCCTGTCTGCCAAAAACTTTTATAAGAACCCTGTTTCTGAAGGTGTAAGGCTCTTTCCACATTAACTACTGCAATATTCTCATTCTTTGCAAAATTTAGATCTCTGACTAGGAAACCAAGCAAGTGTGGTACATCTCTTTAAGATAGGATACAACATAATTTTACAGATGGAGACTTTATACATTAATTATGCATACTTTGGCATTATTAATATACACAAAGAACTATAAAATTCTGAACTTTCAAAATTATTGTTAAAGATGTTTTTCCTGAAATTTTCCCTAATTTGATGGCAATCTGAACCTTATTTTTCAGGTTAAGAAATAAAGACATGACTGTATTTGCAGCTGAGGATTGTTATTTTGCAACTTTGCAGTTTGTACACAACTAATCAAGCTGGTGTGGCAGGTATAAAAACTCAAACCCACATATTCAGGTGTGCTAGAAAGATAGCTAACTTTTTATTTCTATTTTCTTTATTTCTGCTGTGTAGCGGAGATTTATTTTAAGCCATTCACTTTCTTTCCCATTCTTGCTCTTCCTTCAGGGTTCATTCTAATTACATGGAGATTATATACCACCAAAAGGCACAGGAAAGAGACTTTGGCCCGAGTAATCTATGCATGTTGGCATCTTCCAAGTTGTCCATGTTCCCATCTGTTCATTGGTCCCCATGAGTCATAGCTAAGTTCCACTACCAACTATAGGCTACCCTCAGTTTGGCTCTTTGTATGCATTTGTGGATGCAAGGAAATAATTTTCATGTTCTTTCCCACTCTGTAGTGCTGTTAACTCTGTAAGGCTCTGCCAGTCCCATTTGTCTAGACGCCCAGTCAAGACATTTCTCAATCCCTTTGGTCTTGCCACCTCTCTAGAGTATCCTGGGAAAGGGGGTCAAGGTTCCATTGTTCTTGGATCTGCAATCTGTCAGGGTTTCCCTTGACTATTCACTCTCAATATGAGCCTGTGCTCGGTAGAAGTATAAGACTCAAGTCTAACCTTTCTGAGGGTTCCCCACTACTTAGCCAATGCTTTCCGTAGAGATTTCCTGCAGTCCCATTAAACAAGGGTATCTCTTATAGTCTTGGGTGGATAGCCTTGCTCTGCACCATTATGCGATCTTTCTGCCATAAATCCTCCTATCAAATATTTTTCTCAGCTTCTGTTGTAGCATCCATTTTGTGAGATACCGAAGCTTCATTTTCTAGCTTCTTGAGTGGGGCAAGGATCACCAAGGGTCACAGATAACTGACTTTGTCATTTAGCAATAGCATAAGGCCTTACATTAACATATTTTTAGTGCTTTTAAAGATTATTCATGAGTGCATTCTAACCTCAAGCAACAAACCAGTTTTGTCTGGGTCTTGAAAGAATCTCAGTGTTCTGCAAAGAGATAACAGATACTTTATATTTTCACAGAGGGCTATAAGGTTGTATGATTACTCACATCCCCATTTCCTGTAGGTTTCATCTTCTTTTGATGGAGGAGGGCGGCAGGGTAATGGATTCATAGGTTTATTGGAGTTGAGATTTCTAGAACATTCCAAAAGTGAGCAGGAGCAAGTTACTTAGAAATTGTTTTTGTTCTCAGTATTTCTTTCCAAAGTAAAATTTTCTCTGATTTTTTAATTTCTCTTATAGAACAGGAAAATGGTGTGTGTGTGTGTGTGTGTGTGTGTGTGTACGCACACACACACACCACTCATTCACTTATCACTCCCCAGTGTTTTTGACTTCTTGGTCTGTTTGTGATCTTCATACCCTTTCAGACTGTCAGGAATTAAATGAATGCAGTTAATTCTTTTCTACAAAAGCAAGCATAAATTGATACGTTCTTTCAGATATTGCCCCTTGGAAATGCAAACAAGATATATTTCTCTTTTGTTGTATAAACGCTCATTACTAGGTATGCAGTCTTTATTTACAAAGGCGCCATACTTCTTTCATTTTTATGCTGTTTAATATGGAGGAGATGGCACTAGACTCATTTCCAGAATTTCTTTTTTAAAATTTTTTTTTCAATGTTTATTTATTTTTGGGACAGAGAGAGACAGAGCATGAACGGGGGAGGGGCAGAGAGAGAGGGAGACACAGAATCGGAAACAGGCTCCAGGCTCTGAGCCATCAGCCCAGAGCCTGACGCGGGGCTCAAACTCACGGACCGCGAGATCGTGACCTGGCTGAAGTCGGACGCTTAACCGACTGCGCCACCCAGGCGCCCCTCATTTCCAGAATTTCTAAGTGTATGTCCCTGGTGCTGTCACGTACCCATTAGCTGTGTGATTATGATCATATTCACAACATTTACAACGTAACTTCTCCCATTCTTAAAATGGGAATAATAGTATCTTCCACCCTATCTCATAAGGCTTTTGCACATTTGCTGTTTCTGCTGAATCTTTTACCTTAAATAGTTACTTAATCCCTCCTTTTATAAATTAGAAATACTCTTCTCTCATTGTTGATTCAGAGGTTTACTTAGAGTAGGATAATATATACTATGGCAAAGGCTCTGTAGTTAAATGTAATCTCCATAAAGTTCCTGTCAACCTAGACATTTCCAATGGAAAGTGGTTTTGTTTGTTTGTTTTGTTTTGTTTTGTTTTTGGTGAGCATGGACGGAAGTCAGTATCACGGCTTTGAGCTTCAGGAAAAAGGTCAAGGCAATACCTGTGGCTGAATTCCTAGGCCAAATCCATGGAGGTCTCCATAGCTTCCCTCCATAGATTTACTTGAATATAAAGGAAACTGCTTTTGTTGATCGATCTTATGATGTTCACCCTCATCAGCCAGTCAGGTGAGCCAAATTCAGGATGATAATGGTCTTGTATAGTAGTGATCAGATCTCAGGGTGATCAGAACAATGAGTTGATGAGAACAATTACATACCCTGTAGGTTAAGTAGTCTGAGTCTTGGATTTGCTAGGTTTTTGTGTTGTTTTGAATTTCATAGTATTTTAGAAAGACGTGTTTAAGAAATGAAATATTAGAATATAGATTATATCTATGTAAGGACAGTACATATGGTCCTTGTGAAATGTAAAGACAGAAGTACATTCCAGATGTCCCACTGACAGTCTCTTCTGCTGTAGTACTAGTACTTATTGTTGAGACAGCTGAAGTGAGAGGATTAGCTGGGCTGTCACAGGCCTGCTTTTTCCAGGCTAGGGAGGGGACTGCCCTATGTTAGAGGGTAGAGGGTCTGTTTAGGACTTTTTAGTTTTCCGCTTGCTAGGTCAATGATTGTTTTCCCTGTTCGTTTGTACCACACGTTGTGTGTGATGAGTGTGAAATTCATCATAAAATAAGAGAAAGTTTAGGAGGAGAGGAGAGAGAACAAACAAGTGGAAGTTTTGCTGTTTTAAGGAGCACAGTGATTCAATATTAGACATTTTGTTTTATTTGAATTACTGTAAATTACAGTTCATTGAATCAAGGTGGAAATAGTTTATAGCTGAATTGGAAAATAAAAGGATGCTTTATTGATTATATGCTCATTTGTTGTGTAGTCTATTTTATTGATACCCTATCTAATATCTTGGTAATGAAGATGATATCTAATTGTAAAGAAAAACAAACATCATCAGCATGTAGTATGAACTCACTCTAAATTCCTACTTATCAGCAATTGAACATGGCCTCCCTTTGGATTCTTCACAGCCGATGGGCTTAAAATATTTTCTTTGGCACATCCTGCAGTTTGATACCATTCGAGTCTCCTTACTGAGATGTTGAGAGGATTTCACTCTATCTTGAGGGAAAACCAAATGTCAAATGAAATATAAGCTGATAGGAAAGAGGCCTGAAACTCTTTCCAACATCATATTTCTGTTTTATCTAGGAGAGTAGTTCTCAACCAGGAATGATTTTGCCCCCCCCCCCCCCCCCCCCCGGGGCATTTGGTAGTGCCTGGGGACTCTTGGTTGTCAAAACTGGGAGGTGCTACTGCCATCTAGTGGGTAGAAGCCTAGTTGCTTGTAGGATGTCCTTACAATGTACAGGACAGCTCTTAACCTCTGCCTTCCCTACCCCCCATTCTCAAGAAGAATTATATGGACCATTACGTCAATGGTGCCAAGGTATAGAAACCCTGTTCTACAACAAAGACGTCTGATGGAATCCCTAGGAGTTTTGAGGAGTAGCTTTTTTTTAGCATCTTCCATTCTCGAACACTAATACATATTTCAAGAACGCATTCATCTGTGTTTGTGGGCACTGCTGTTTTGAGTTCAAATATATGGACTTTTAATCTGAATTCAGGGAGTTGTAACTTCATGCATACCCTCAGCAAATACTCTCTGCTTATACAATATAGATTATAGGAAGATAATTTTTTTCCCAGGTGGGAATAAAAATGGTGTACTTTCCATAAAAAAATCCATTACAATGAAGAGATTATCATAGCCTTAGGTTAAACAATAAGACTTACTGTGTCTATAGGTCGTAATTGTCACATATAAGCTATATCATATATAGTTCATCTCTACTGACTGATGTGTTATCAGATGATCATGATCTGAAAGAAACTCCCATTTGGGAGAGAGATGTCAGGATGCCTCATCAGTGCACCTCACTTACATTTTGACCTATCATAACAACTATGGTTGGAATCTGAATACATTTGTGATATGTTAATAGTGAAACAGTGTTCAGAATGCGTTTTTGCAAGGACTTGTGTATGCCAAGATCTTTTAGGTTGGTTGACATAAATTTTTTTGAGAACTGTAGTCATAACAGTTGATAATGCTGGGAAATTTTTAAAAAATTTATAAAATTCAAGTATAGTTAACATACAGTATTCATTTCACATGTACAATGTAACTCACCAATTCTATACATTGCTCACTGGTCATCACTATAAATATCCTCTCAATCCCCTTCACCTATTTCACCCATCCCTCCCCCTACCTCCCCTGTGGCAACCACCAGTTCTCTCTATTTGAGTCTGGGGTTTTTTTTGGTCTCCTTTTCTCTGTTTGTTTTGTTTCTTAAATTCTATGAATGAGTGAAATCATACGGTGCTTGTCTTTCTCTGACTGGCTTATTTCATTTATCATTATACCCTCTAGATCCATCTGTGTTGTTGCAAATGTCAGGATTTTATTCCTTTTTATGGTTGAGTAACATTCCATTCAACAAATATACCACATACCGACCTATATAACATTCCACCATATATACCACGTCTTCTTATCCATTCATCTATTGTTGGACGCTTGGGTTGCTTCCATATCTTGGCTACTGTAAACAGTGCTGTACTAAGCATAGGGGTGCATATATCTTTTCAAAATAGTGTTCTCATTTTCTTCAGGTGAATACCTAGTAATGTAATTACTGGATCTTAGGGTAATTCTAGTTTTAATTTTTTGAGGAACTTCCATACTGTTTTCCATAGTGGCTGCATTATCTTGTATCCCATCAACAGTGCACAAGTGTTCTTTCTCCTACATCCTCTCCAACACTTGTTATTTCTTGTGTTTTTGAGCTTAGCCATTCTGACAGGTGTGAGGTGATACCTCATTGTGGTTTTGATTTGCATCTCCCTGATGATTAGTGATGTTGAGCACCTTTTCATGTGTCTGTTGGCCATCTGGATGTCTTCTTTAGAAAGATGTCTGTTCATGTCTTCTGCCCATTTTTACATTGGATTTTTTTTGGTGTTGTGTAAGTTCTTCACATATTTTGAATATTAACCTTTTATTGGATATATCATTTGCAAATGGCTTCTCTCATTTGGTAGATTGTTTTATTGATTGTTTCCTTTGTTTTGCAAAAAGTTTTTGTTTTAGTGTAGTCCCAATAGTTCAATTTTGATTTTGTTTCCCTTGCCAAAGGAGACATATCTAGAAAAAATTTTTTATGGCTGATGTCAGAGGGATTACTGCCTCTGTTTTCTTCTAGGAATTTTGTGGTTTCAGATCTCACGTTTAATAGGTCTTAAATCCATTTTGAGTTTATTTTTATGTATGGTATAATGAAGTGGTCCAGTTTCATTCTTTTGCATGTTATTGCTTAGATTTTCAGAATATCTCTATCAGTCTTGTTTTGAAATAAAATAAAGTTTCTGTAAAAATTAAGGAAATAGAGGTTTAATACAGCCAATGGGAGACTGAAGGTCTAGAAATATTCAGCTGAAGGATCAGACAGTGGTCACTATAACATCAGTCTGAAGCCTTGGAGTGGGTGAAGAAGCTGACAGTCCTGGGGAGTCTCAGAACCTTATGCTGCAGCCAAGTGGGATTTTGCAGAATGGTCTGGAACTAGACCCCTGCCCCTCTGATTGTGATGATGTATTGAGCAATAATAGCTTCTGTTTCATTACTACCTTCCAATTTTCACAAGAGGTCCTTCCAGTAGTGAACTCTGACCTGGGTCTGTACGGTGAAGTTGATACCGAGAAACGTATTTCCGAGCCTTAGGAGGAACTGGAAGTGGTGACCGCCACCAGTCTGACACAATGACACCAGTCTCCTCCTTGATGGATTTCTTGCACTAATCACCGTGGGTAGGTGAGGATGGGCAGCTGACAATTTCACAAGATTTCACAGTATTGTTACTTTGTTTTCATAAAGACAGGTGAGGATGGGCATCTAAGTCCTCAGAAATCACAGTGTTATAACTGCCTAATCATAAGGGGATGTGAGGATGCACAGCTTAAAACCTCAGGAGATTTTATAGTGTTATAATTGCCTTATCATAAGAAATTGTCAGTGATGAAAATGAACAGGGGAAGATCATTGTCGTCCTTCTTGCACTCAGACAATGAGAGGTGCCTTTTGGGACAAGGGAGACAAAGAGAGGCTTGAATAACTTACTGATCAAGAAACACCGTCTCAGGAAAGTCATATCTCAGTGTCTTTACCACTGTTCTAATATTGAAGCCAAATGGTTGGACGGAGATGTGGACATTTTATTTGTTTTTTCTCTGACTGAACCTATTTACTATCATACAGTGTTATTTTCATTTAAAGTAGAACACAGAATTTCTAAAAAAGCTGGCTAGACAATTATTTCATGATTAAAAATAGTTAATTCATACAGTTTCCTTCTCCATATCGTTCTGTCTCTCCCTCTCTTTTTTCTCTCTCCATAGGGAACATCTGGTTTGCAAAGGATCTACCCGGTGTCCTTCCTTCAGAGCAAAATATCTGGTGTTTAGTCCTCAATTTATTTTTGTGTCCTTCTAAGATATCCCTATTTTTGCTTTGGTATATTAGTCAGGGTAGAGTAGCTAGTATTTACCAAACTCTCAGTGGTAAAGAACCAGTTTCTATTATTTTCAATCTGTCACAGACCAATACTTTTGTAAAATACAATACAGACAAATTACCAGAAGAGTGAAAATTTTAAAAAATAAAGCCAAGAAAAACAAAATACAAACTTGGACTTGCTTTTTATTCAACCCAACAGATCTAAAATTTCTCTTTCAAATTGCCTTAAAAAAATTCTAAAAACTAACTTTGCAGACTAGAACTTCCCAGCATGGACTACATTTTGGTTAACACGGGGCTAAGCTATGCTTCAGTAATAAATAAAACATGAAATCTCAGTGACTCACAAGAATAAAAACTTACATTTTGCTTAGGTAAAGTCTCTTGTGATTATTCCTGGTCTGGACTCTACCAGGCAGCTCTTTTTCAAATAGTGATAGAAGAGTCTGTTTCCCCTCCCTCTCGTGCTTTAGTATGTAGCCTCTAATATCTGCAAGGAGAGTGTGGTAAGTACACTTAATACTAAGTCACCTGGTCCTAAAGTGATTGGCACCGCTTCTGCCAGTATCCTCTTGCCAGAACTAGTCGCAAGGCCAAATGAACTGAAAGAGTCTGGGAAATGTAAAGGGGCCCATGAATATTGGTGAATTGTAGCAGCCTCTTGCATACATAGCGTCCTATATTCTGGGATCTCCTTGTTCCCATTTCTATACCCTTCTCACACAATTTTCACATGTTCTCTTGAGTATTTCACATGCAACTTACGAGGTCTGTGTGAGACTCACATTACCTGTTTGAGGTCCTGACTGCCTAGATAGAGCTTATGGGTATTTCTTCTCTATGGCTGCAATACTGTTCTGGCCTTGGCAGATACCTGTGAAATTTCCCATGAGAGCTATGCATAGTCTCCTTGCTATTCAGGTTTCCATATAGTCTAGAGAGTTTATCATCCCGTTTGGGAGTCTTGGGGGAGGATTGTGCTAGAGCAGACTTAGACCTCTTTCAGGAATACTGTTAGAGTCAAACCCTTTCACTTCCCTTCTGACTTTACTCTTTCTTAACATCATTTGGAATTCTAAAATTTAAGGCAGGAAAAGTAGTTCTTTAATCATCATCATGCATTCTTTCTAAATTTATCCTTTATGGGATACAATTTTACTTTGGTACTCAAAAGCGCTTTATTTTCAGAGTTTGCAACACTTCAGCTGCTTTTTTTTCCTCAACCATAGCCTGTTCTAGAAGTACAAACATCCATTTTGGTGTGCTAATCCTGCTCAGGATGTAGAAGGATGTAAACAACCATGTTGTAACAACTAGTAGAAAGTGAATACAAGAAAATAATCATACTTGCACACATCTGTAAGGCTACCGAATAACAGTCGATGCTGGAGAAGTCTTAATGGACTGAATTCCAGAGAGGGGTGAGCTCTTCACGATGATCAAAGAGCCACAGACACTTCCATACTTGGAAGCAAGTGCCTGTGAAGAGTGTGAGTGGTCAGAGCAGTAGGTCTGATAGAGATGAGAGACTTTGAAGGACAAAGAAAATACATCTGAACTTTTAGTGATAGAGTTGGCTAGCATGATGGGTTGGAATTTGGAAGATGGAAAAATAAATCACTTGAAACTACCTTATAAAAATTTCCATTCGATGCCCTAACAATTATGCTGAGTAAGCAGCAGAGAATGTAGTAGAGTTTGCTGTGGAGATAAGGCCAGAAAGCAGAGTTTGTATAGTGTATTACTGCTCAGATTTTAGGGCCCTGGTGGAGGCCACCAAAAAGTCAGGCAAAGGTCAGTTAAAAACAATCAGTTAAAGTTGTGAGCCAGTGCCCCCCCCCCAGCTCAAATATTAATGATATGAAGGAGATTAATCCTTGAGGGTAGAACTGAAGAGCAAAAAGAAATCACATTATTTTATTTTGTAGCTAAAGTAAAATAAAGTTGCATCCTACCCTAGCTGAAATCAGTTCTTGGTGGAATCAGAATTACAAGCCCCTGATCCTATCTGCCTGTTAGGTGAAATGAGTTCCCCTTTCTTAGGAGAAAGATGAAAGAAAAGACACAAAATATTACAATTCAATCTTCTATATTCTTTTATGTATAAAGTTTGGCATGTAATACAAAATTAAGCAGGAAGATGTGATCCATATTCAGGAAATATAAAAACAACAGTCAATGGAAACAGACACACAGATAACACAGATTTAGATTTACTATTAGCAGATAAGTACCTTAAAACAACCATAATATGTTAAATAATTTCTAAGAAAAGATGAAAAACAATGGGTGACAAGCTGGGATAATACAGGAGAGAGTTTAAAATTCTAGAAATAACAAAATGAAAATTCTTGAGCTAGAAAAACAAATTTCTGTATATGAAATGAAAAAAATGATCGGGCACAGTAGAAGAAAGGAACAGCAAATTTGAGACTTCTTAGTAGAAAAATGACTCAAGAGATACCTGGGTGACTCGGTTAAGCATCTGACTTCGGATAAGGTCATGATCTCATGGTTTGTGAGTTCAAGCCCCACATCGGGCTCTGCACTGGTGGTACAATGCAGAGCCTGCTTGGGATTCATTCTCTCTTTCCTCTCTCTTCCTGCCCCTCCCCCACTTGCACGTGCACTCTCAAAAATGAATAAACTTAAAAAACAATTCAAAGTCCTCCATCATGAGAAAAAATAGAACATCAATGAGTAGGAACAATATTAAATATACTAACATACATGTAGTTGGATCTTGAGAAGAAGACAAGGACACGCAGGGCAGGTAAAATATATGAAAAGTGGCTTCAAATTTTCCAAATTTGAAAAGTAAATATCAACCTACAAATTTCAGAAAGTTCAGTAAATCCCAAGCAAGATGAATGAAAATAAAGCCAGAGTTAGACACATAGTGTGCTCAAAATAAAGGATAAAATAAAAAACCCTAAAATCAGCTGAAGGAAAAAAGACTCAGTACATATAAAGGAAAGATGATAATGATAAAATACTTCTTAGGAACAGTGGGACACTAGAAGAAAATAGTGCCCAGAAGTGATTCGATTCTAGTTTCCTTTCTTTCATTCTTTAACATAGAGAAGAATGAACATAGTTTATGAGACGTCTTCCTGGTGTTTCCTTCCATTTGTGCAGCAGCTCTGTGTCAAGACAAGAAACTCCTTTCAGAGCATTCCAAACTGTAGGAGATAATTTCACTAATTTTTATTCATAGGTAAACGTGAGAATGTTACAGGATGGAAGCAGGGTGTGGTTAATTACGTTCTTCATTTGTCTTATGTTTTTAAATATTCGGGACAAAAACACGGAAGGCAGCTTTCCTTTGCTACTTACGTGAGTACCAACCAAAGCAAATGCAATAGAATCATTGTCAGCGTCACTGCTCTGTAGAACTCACCGTGAGGTGTGTGGGAACTGGTCAGGCTGGTACATACTGTTAGATATCACTTTTCTCAGTCTCACATTTCTTTTGCTTTAGGATTAAGCATAGCATCAGAATCTAGAGTCATTTCAAGAGGAAAGTTCCTGTAAATATTAGAATCTTAGAATTCAGTGCTGTAACATAGGAACTTTAGAAACAATCTGCATTTTGTGCATGCAGAAATTAAGTCACAAAGACAGCAAGTGACCTCACTGTCTTGTGACTTGTTAGTGGTACAGTCTGGTCCCCTCCTTCAATCTGCTGTTTTTCAGCAAACTACTCCGAGTCTTTTGTCTTCAGAAACATCTTGAGAAATGTACCAGTTAGGTTTGTTTTTTTCTCTTTCATTGACAAGACATCTCCATTGTGTGAGAGGGCCATTGAGTCAGCATGCTTGGAAAGTAGATCTGTCTTCGAATTATTCTTCACTATCCTGCTTCTCTCTCTCCTTTGCCCTCACTTGTCACTCCCCCCTCCTCTTCACTTCTTTCTGGTTCTTCCACTCTGTTCCGTCTCCTCTTCTCATCCATCTCCCTTTTCCCCATGACCATAAAAGGTTGGCATACAAAATAAATGCCACGAACAATTATCAAATTAATCTTTTATGCAACAATACCCTTCAGATAAGTATTCCTTTAGTTATTGAATTGGCCTTTATTTCAGGTTCATAGTAAATAATTGTAAATTAACTTGAATTTCATGTGTGTAATTAAAGTTTCAGAGCCTTATATTTCTTATGAGGAGTCTAGGCTCTGTCAACACCTTCCTGTGGAAATGTTTCTAAATGGAGGAATAAATAAGTCCACGAACAATCACTCATCCTTTGGACGTATAATCAGAATTAATGAATTGAAAAATTGTTTTTACTGCCAGTAACACCGGCCAATAAATATCTAAAATGGCCATAAAATTTGAGTGTGGTTGGCTCTGACTGAGACCTTCAAATGTTAGCTGAAGCAGAAATGAGAAAATGAGAATGATGTGCGAGCCATTGGCATGTTTGTTGGGGTTATCTAGTGCTGGGGGATGGCCCACCACAGCGGTTGGTAGTTTAAACAATGGTAATATTTATTTTGCTCGTGGAGCTGCAGTTTGGGCAGGACTCGGTGGGGATAGCATGTTTCTGCTCCATGTGGCATCAGCAGGGGTGGCTTGAAGGCTGAGGTTGGAGTCATCTAAAGGTCTGTCCCTTCATTTATCTGGCCCTCAGTGCTTGCTGTCAGCTGGAATGTCGCCTGGGGCTATGATGAGACTACTTCCGTGGGGCCTTTCCTCATCTCTGCTTGGCTGTTGCTGCTCCCCAGATGGACTGTCTAACCTGTATTTAATTTTTTAGCTGTTTAACAAAGTACTGTTTGAAATGGCTTCCCTGTATTAAATTCACTCTGTTGGATTATACCTCAAAGAACCTGGGTTCCAAGATGAACAGAGAGAGAGAATATGTACGGGGAAAAGGGGAGAGAAGGAGAAGGGACAAGGTGGAATGAACAAGGTGAAGGTGTATATTTTATGAATTCATTTAGTCACTTTGTAACTGCATTCTCTTCCTGAGAAGCAAGGCACTAGGCCAGCCATATTCAAGAAGAGGGGAATTAGATCCCACTCTTTGTAGCAAGAGTGCCAAAGAATTTATGAACATGCATTAAAACCACTGTAGTTTCCCTCCTCTGGTCATTTGCTTGTTTGTTCAGATCCAACCCTTGCTCTTTCCCTCCTCTTATCTGCATTCTAGGCAACTTACTTCTGCACACTACTCCCTCAGGACTCCTTGCCCTCTGGCTTCTGGTTCGGGACAGCCAGTATAAGGCACCGAGAAGAGATTGGGGGATAATATAAGGGAGGAAGCCAAGATAGTTATTTCTTCTCTTTCTGCTTCAGGCAAAATCTTGAGCAGTTGATGCACTCCTTTTTGGTTCCACTTCCCATTGGGATGCCCCATTCCCCTGCCTTAGTGCCCGTAGAACCCGTACTGTAATTCTTAAAATTCTTTTCAAACCACTTCATGTTGCTGAATTGTTTTTATGATAAACTGAGTTCTTATGTGCTCTTTTTTTTAGGCTATCAGATGAGAAAGGACTTTATGTCCAAATAAAGAGTTTTCTCTGAACTTTCAAATAGAAAAGTTACTGTTAAAACCTTATGATTTAATTTTTTAATGTTTATTTTTTATTTTTGAGAGAGAGAGAGTTTGAGAGAGCACAAGCAGGGGAGGGGCAGAGAGGAAGAGAAAGAGAGAGAATACAAAGCAGGCTCTAGGCTCTGAGCTGTCAGCACAGAGCCCGAAGTGGGGCTCAAACCTACAAACCGTGAGATCATGACTGGAGCCAAAGTTGGTTGCTTAACTGACTGAGCCACCCTTATGCCCCACAAACCTATGATTTAGAAGCAACAACAGCAAAGTGATTTTGATTTTTGGAGGAGAGTGGGAGGACAATTTGGAGGAATTTGGGTGCTCAGTAGGGCGGCATTGTAGGAGCTATGAAATTACAACTTCTTCTCCTTACATTATGGATACGGTTTATTTGTAATTTTTTACTTTAAAATTGAAGTCGCTAATCTTATGATTCCTGTACTGCCTTGATGTTGTTAATAATTAATTTCCTTTGCTTGGAATGTCTTTAATTCACACCATAGTGTTTGAGAGTTTCCAATCTGTGGATCTGAGCAAATGCATTATTGAACATTCTTCCAACAGTTCTCTCTTCATTTTGCTCCTGTGGCCTTCTCATTACTCAGTCTCTAAAACATACCAAGCTTGTTGCTTTTCTCAGAGAGTGCATTGCTGACAGCATATTCTTTTTGTATATGCCACTCCTCTTTCCCTTTGTAAGGGAGTCTTAGGTTTTATTGATGGCGCTGTCAGCCGGGAAGGTAGGTTTGTGTCAGGTGGAGAAGTGTTAGCCCTTCTCTTAAGCTTTAGCCTCTATGGTTCCAAAAGGCATCTTTTTCAAGAGGAAGAAGCAGTCACCTAATATAACATTGTATGTGCACACACTCGTGTTTCGATGGTGGAAGCTTGCACATATCAAGAGATATTGGGCATATTCTTCAGATGTGCAGCAGACTCTCTGCTAAGGCCAGCGCAGCTCAGGCACAGTTCCTAAGGGACTCTCATGGTCTCTTCCTTTGCTGGCCTCAGGCAGAGCAGAGAGAACTCAGGGTAGCCCTGAGTGAGCTCTCCCTGGCCCCATAGAACACTCATGGATCAATATGAAAGAGATGGTTGAATATAAAATATATAGGGATCTAAATGTTACTTGATGCTCCTAATCCCAAATGTCTAGAGTCAAGAGATGTGAGACTCTCACATCAAAAAATCCTTACTTAGGTCTCTTCAGTATTCCCTCACTGTCCATTAATTGTCATACTTCTTATTTAGTCCAACTCAGTAAAGATTGCATAGTCTACTGGTCACTTCAAAATTGATGGCGTGCTTAAATCTTAAGAGAAATAAAAGAAACATTTTTTTTTACAAGGCACTAATGACCATTCATTCATTTTAACATTTATTAAATGCCTACTGTGTGCTAGACACTGAGAATTTATAGAAAATGGGATTTAGTTTGTGTTCTCAATATATTCCTATATATTCATAGTTATTCATTCCCTACTGAAGGTACTGGGTTTATGATGTTTGTACTATCTTGACTCTGTTAGTAATTGTAGGCTTTGTAGTAGTTATTCCTTCTGCTTGGAAGTTCCTCTCCTCTCTTCTCCATGTGTAGAATCGTGCCATATTTATCATTGTTCAGTATCCAGCCCAAACAAGTCTTCTGTCTCCAGTGGAGATTCTATTTTCCCTCTTCGGAGCTCGACAAGCACCAGTCGTTTGTGTGTATTTGTCTTTTTATGCATTGGTTTCCGTATTAGCGGTGTGATGTTTGTCTTGTTTTCACTAGCACCTAGTACAAAGCCTGGCACATATTAGATGGTCCTTTAATGTAAACCGCATGAAGTGAAAGTGTAAACCGCCTTAAGTGAATGCACTTGATGCATTCAAGTGCATCTTGCCCGTCTGTGGAGGGTGTTACTTTATAATAAACTGATCAGAAAAGACTGCCCGCCTCCACCCCGTCCAGGCCCCTGAAGGGTACGAGGAAGCAAACCCTGTCCTTTTCCTAAGGAAGGTTGCTCTTCAGTGACACACCCTTGAAAGTGGTTTTGGGTCATTGTCTTCCAGCCTTGGGCTGTGTCGTCTCAGGGCTGAGAATCCCCCATGGTTGACACAGCTGACAATATTTTCATTAATTCAAATGAAGAAGCTGTTTGGCAGCAGAGCCTTGACCGATGCTGGCATGATGATCACATTGGCACTTTCTTCTATATTTTGGCCAAAAGGAAGAGGTTATAAGGAGATTGCTGCCAGGAAATGAGGGAAAGCAAGTCATAAAAGGCTCCATGCACAGTCAACGTGGTGTTAAAAATATAAGAGTATTGCACCGATTGCTGGGTGTCATTGTGTTCCTCCAGTGATCCACAAGAGCGAGTGCTAATCTTCTATTGAGTTTTGTGGGCATGAATTGACACAGAGGAAATATTATAGGTGAAAAAGTTAGACAGATGGGTGTTAAAAATTTTAGTTCCCAGGCTGTGTCGTTGACTTTGACTTGGAATTCAAGATTCAGTTGAGCCCACGTTAAAAAAAAAAGATGAAAGTCCAGTACTAATGTGAAAACCAAAATTCTCTAACAGCTGTGGACCCAAAGAGGACTAAAAATCCTCAACAGAAATTCTTAGGTAATTAGTACCTAGCAACAAATGAACACAGGTGGCAATAATTAAACTACCAAATTATGCTAACTCGTTGACAAAAGTTGTTGGTCAAGGGATGAAAAACATGGTACTTTACCTATCATAGTAATACATTTCATTGGGGCTTTGACTGTAAGTAAAGTTAAAAAGTCAGGGACATGTGATGTTCACTGTGTACCATATAGAACAGGGTCCATATTGGATTTTTGCTATTTTCCTCTCTAGGTATGTTCTCGTCTCTTCTTTTCCCTGCTCATTGCCATAGTATTCCTATAGACCACATCAGTGGGGCTCCTCTACCATCTGTCCCCTCATTGGATTTGAGCTGTCGGAGCTCTGGGAGGCTGAAGGGGAAAAAGAGAAAGAGAACAGCGTATTTATTCCTCAGGTTCCTTTCTTACGGTGTTGCTTTGCATTGGCTCTGTCCCTCAGATTATCTTCTTGAGGTACCCTCCTCTATACTCCGTTCTCATGTTCTTGGTTTTAGCAAATTGTTCCTTGTTTCCTAGGCTAGTGGTGGTGACACCTCCACTGTTGCTAACCTGAGGTTATTTCCCTATCTCTTGTGGTTCCCCCTGTACCCAAACTAATCCTTTGCACTGAGTAACCCTCTCCACCTTTTATGAGTTATTTTAATTTTAGTATGTCTTATGTTTCCTGACAAGACAAAATAAAACTGAGAACAGCAAAGCTTTGTTGAATCAAGTATCCTCAAACAACACAATAGGAGCTGGGTATACAAATGTTATTATGTGATACGGAAAACAAACTGCCTTTAATGAAAGTCAAAAGATGAAGCTTAAAATATGTGCCAGCCTTAAAAGAGAAAATAGATTCCTATTTATAAGTAGTAAAAGGTGAGTAGAAGAACATGCAGACAGCTTAGACCAATGTCACTTTACTAACTTGTAGGGTATTAGTTTTCACAAAGAGCAGCCTCAAACATTGCACAGATCCTAAATGCACTTGAAATTTTGATATACCCACTTAAATTAAATCATCTTGATCATTTATTGATGAATAGTTCTCAGTGGAAATAAATACCTCATATCTAAGTAGAAAGGCATGTGCACAAGTATTCATTGTATTTTTGACATTTTGAGTTGACTTAACATTGAACAACTGGGTGTAATTGTCAAAAGGGACCAAACGGTAAGACCACAGAAGGATTTTATAAGCATAGCCCATTCTCTCAACAGTTTTACCGTGTCGGTGAAAACATAGCTACGTGAGGGGGAGATGCCAACCCCTCCCTGACAGGGAATAGTACATCAGATGTCCCAGGCTTCCAGCAGGACAAAGACTCTCCTTCCATTATTGGGTGCTGCTCATAAAATAAAATCACTGGCAATTAGGAATCTTCATCTTCTTATAGCTTTTGAAAGTAACATTTTTAATGTTTATTTTTGTGAGAGCGAGAGAGAGAGAAAGTACACAAGTGGGGGAGGGGTAGAGAGAAGGAGAGAGAGAATTCCAAGCAAGCTCCACCCTGTCTCACACAGAGCCCGATCTGGGGCTTGAACCCATGAACCGTGAGATCATGACCTGAGCCAAAATCAAGCCAGACACGCAGCCAACTGAGCCACCCAGGTACCCGTGAAGGTAACATTTTTATATTTACCCAGATGTCTTATAGACTCCAAGTTCTCATAAATGACAAAATATTTTCCTTCATAATTCTTTCACATTTTAACCTTAGATAATACATCTCTTTTTAGGTTTTTGGAATTAAAAAAAGATGGAACATGTTAACCCTGTCAGGACTGTGGAGGGGTTAACCTGCATATGTAGATTCTTCAAATTAGGGTAACAGCACAGCTTCTGTGTGGTCATAACAAAATTGTTAGACACCTTCCTTACTTGACAACTGAACCTGCATTTACTGTGCTAGAAGTCCCACTTTATACATTGCTAAATATTTAAGTATTATAATTAATTTGTAAAAATCAGTACATATTGTTTAGTAATATAAGTAGATCGAATTATGATTTAGGTATCCAGTTATGTTCATGGATTCATTAAGTTTAAATAATAGAGTTAGGCGGGCAGTGCCAATAAAACAGATAGTTATAAAGCACCCACTAGGTTCCAGATGCCGTTGAAGATAGGAAGGTAACTAAAAGATAACTAAAAATGCTGCTGATCCTCAGCAACATTGTAGTGAAACGGAAGGGAGAAAGCATGCATGTGATTGAATAAAATGTAAGGTGAAACATGATAAAGTCCCTCAGAAATATGTGAGAAAAAAGTGTTAGGAATATTTACAGGAGTAGATGATACTTCGTTGAGTTTCTCATGGGCGGGATCACTGAGGGTATGTATGAAGGAAATAGACCTGGAAGGATCAATAAGATTTCAAAAGCAAAGAAATGAGACCAAAGGTGGGAATTAAAGGGAAAGAGCCTTACATGAAGAAATAGTGTAACAAAGGCGTGACAATGGGAAAACCGAGAGAATATTTAAGGGAGAGCCAAAAGTGCAGTTAACTAAGCATAAAATAGGAAGATTATATTCAGCACCCAGCTGATGTATACTGTGTCCGTATTGTATGAAAAAAGAATTCTGCTTGTGTCTGTGGTAAACAGTCAATAAGAATGACACAATCTTTGCCTTCAGGGAGCTCACGTTCTTGGTGGGCAGGGAAAGGCAATCAACAAATACCTAGTTAGTTAAAATTGTAAAACCCCACATGGCATGAAGGATGGGCGAAAAAAAGTGACAGAAAGGGATACGCCTTGGTTTTGAGGACCAGTGTGTTAGCTTATGAGCATGCACGTTCCTAAGAAGACCAAGTGGGATGGCCACATTGGAACTGTAATCTTTATCTGGAATCGCTCTAATCAGATTTTCTGATCCAATGGAGAGGACCAAGTGTGATGTAGAGAGAACAGTAGGTGTTTTCTTCCCAGTACTCTCAAAAGAAGGCATAAGTATGGATGACCATTTATCTTGTAAGAGCAAGAGAAGAGTTTCCTTTCTACCCCTAAGAGATAAATCTGTGGAAAACATTGAAGACACGATTGGGAATTTAACACTTAATATAATAACAAAAATATTGCTACTTACCAGTAGAAAAAAATTGGATATTTTTTTGAATTTTTGAAGAATTGGTCATTCTTTCTAATTCCCTCTCAAACTCCTCAAATTACAGAATTCTCTATGGGACTTGTATTCTGAACATCAAAATATTCCCTCACATGAAAGGTTCTTTCAGCTTATAATACATTTCTTTTTAAAGCATTTTACTGGAAATCCACAAAACATACAGAGCATACATGCTCTATCTCTTAATGAAGAAATCAAGGTAAATATTATATATAGACATTAGGCTGTTACATTCCTATTGGATATCAGAAAAAGAGAAAAGGAAAGTTTATGGTTATTCTTGTGCAGTACATTAAAATAGTTAAAATCTGCGAACCTACACTGACACATCATAATCACCCAAAGTTCATAGTTTACACTAGGGTTCACTCTTGGTGTCGTACATACTAGGAGTTTTAACAAATGTGTAATGTATTCACCATTGCAGAATCATAAAGGATAGTTTCACTGCCATAAAAATCCTCTTTGCATGTTCATCCCTTCCCTGCCACCATAGTCCCTGGTAACCACTGATCTCTTTGCTGTCTCCATAGTTTTGCCTTTTGCAGAATGTCATATAGTTGGAATCACACAGAATGTAGCCTTGTCAGATTGGCTTCTTCACTTAACAATATGCATTTAGGTTTCTCCATGTCTTTACATGGCTGGAGAGCTCACTTCTTTGTAGCGCAGAGTAGCATTCTATTGCCTGGATATACTGCAGTTTATTTATTCATTCACCTACTGAAGGCCATCTTGGTTGCTTCCAAGTTTTAACGGTTAGGAATAAAGCTGCTATCGATAGTCACGTGCAGGTTTTTGTGTAGACGTGTTTTTGGGTAAATACCAAGGAGAATGACTATTGGATCGTATGGTAAAAGTGTGTATTTCTACATCTTCACCAGCCTTCGGTGTTGTCAGTGTTCTGGACTTTGGCCTTTCTGATAGGTGTGTAGTAGTATCTCATTGCTTTAATTTGCACTTCCCTAATGGCACATCACCTTGAACATCTTTTCATGTGCTTAGTGGTTTTTTCCTTTGCTTGTTTTCCATCTGTGTACCTTCTTTGGTGAGATGCCTGTTCAGGTCTTTGGACCATTTTTAAATTTGTTTTTTTTTTTTTATTGTTGAGTTTTAAGTTCTTTATATATTTCAGAGAACAGCGCTTTCTTAGATCTATCTTTTATAAATATTTCCCCCAGTCTGTGCTTTGTCTTCTTATTCTCTCGACATTATCTTTCACAGTGGAGAAGTTTTTAATCATAATGAACTCCAGCACATCACTGATTTCTTTCATGGGATAATGCTTTTGGTGTTGTATCTAAAAAATCATCACCATACCTGAGGTCACCTATATTTTCTCTTGTGTTATCTTCTAGGAGTTTTATAGTTTTGAGTTTTACATTTAGGTCTATAACCCATTTTGAGTTGTTTTTTTGTAAAGGGTATGAGGTTTGCGTATAGATTAAAATTTTTTTTTTGTATGTAGATGCCCCCTTCTTCCTTCCTCCCTTTCTTCTTTCCTTTGTTGACTTTGTATTCTGGTTTATTTTTGTTTCCCCTCCTTTCTTTTCTTCTTTTTTTTACTTTTGTGGAAAGTTTCAAATGTGCCAACCTCCAAAATCCTCTCCACAAGATGTAGAAAAGAAACAGATTTATTGAAAAAGCATTAAAGCAGATGACAATGTGTATTGTAGGAAATCAGATAAAAATAGACAAAAAGACATCCCACCCTTTTTATAAAGCCACGTAGTTAAAATTTATTTGGTACATGTTCTCTACATGAGTGGCCACTTGTCTTCTTGTAAGAGGACTTGACAGCACCCTTGCAATGCATTCTTTTATAGTTCATCCAAGTTCACCTGGTAATTGAGGCAGCCATGTTTTTGCTAATTGCTTTTATCCGAAAGAATAGGAAATTTTTTCTTATCTCTATGAGAAGCAAATAGTTTACCGCTCAGAGAAAGGCAGCTAGGCTAGATTCCCCAGGTGACAGAAAAATAGGGGGGCTCTGTCTTCCTTCATGTTTACATTTCAAAGAGATGGTCCTCAGACCCTTAAGAAAGACACTCCTGAGTTGCAAAGCTAACAATGGGCTTACCTAGCTTTTGCAAAGATTTGCATACATACCAAAGAGTTAGAGGAAGGATTCACAAATTCTAGGTTCCTCCTGGTAAGGGAGAGGGGAAAGAGGTATCTTTGCCTTTTGGCAATAAGGGGAATTTCATTTTTTCAATTCACCCTTACATTTTCAACAAATATTTGGCCCCTACTATTTGCTGGGCATGGGAGCATGTACACATTATGTGGTGGTGCAGTCATGGTACAGTAGTGTAGAAATAAATTGAGAGATTTTTTGGCGACGGGGGAGGGGGGCTGGGGCGCAGGATTCACTGTGAGAATGGTGAAGAGCCTGGAGGGCGGCGACGGTAGTCTTAGGTCTTTTCAAAAAGCACCAGCTAGACTGTCACTTCCGCATGGGGCTGACCTCTTGACTTTGCCAGGGTAGAGACACAAAGACCAAACTTGCTGTTTTCTTTGGAAGTAGTGGCTGAACAAAACTGTTCCCTGTGCTGAGATGTATAGTGCATGGTTGAACCGAGAAGTCCTTACATCTGAACGGGGTATACATTCATTTCACTGACTTTATCTGCCAGGGCCTAAAAGGTGGCTTTTAACCCCTATGAATATGTTTTTTAAATTCTTAATTGAGACAGTTGCACCAGGAAACCTTCAAGGCTTCTTTTGCTTCCCTCAGCAAGGGCTACAGCCTGGCTGCTCACAGTGTGGTCCAAGGGCCAGCAGCAGCAGCATCTGGGAATTGTTAGAAATGCAGAATCTCAGGCCCACCCTGCTCCTCTCAGTCAGAATCTGCATTTTAACAAGATCTTCGGGTGCTTGTATGCACCTTAGAGTTTGAGGAACACTGGTGTCCAGTGCTGGGGGGAAAAAAAGACGGACAAAAGTGGTCCGAAATGTGGAGGAATTTCTGAAACATTGACTGATAGAGGAGCAAGAGCAAGAAGAGTAAAGGCAACGCCAAACAGTTGAGGAGGGTATTGATGGTTACAGAGTGAACTGTGGCTGGAGAAAGGCATACAGCAGAACCTGGCAAACTTCTGGCCCTCAAAAACAGACCAAGGAAAAATGTGAGATGGACAAAGAAAAAATATAAGTTACTTAGGTCTGAGAGTAAAACACTCTAAAGTTTTTCAGGCCCAGAAAAATTCTGGTTTGTTTTTTTTTTTAAGTTTATCCATTTATTTCGAGAAAGAGAGCGCCTTCATGCAGGGGAGGGGGGAAGGAAGGGCAGATAGAGAGGGAGAAAGAATCCCAAGCAGGTTCTGCGCTAGTATGGAGCCCTTACATGGGGCTTGAATCAAACCCTGAGACCATGGACTGAGCCAAACCCAAGACTCGGATGCTTAACTGACTCAGCCACCCAGGTACCTCAAAAATTATTAATGATACTGGAAATCATGGGGATTCTAAGCTAAGCTTCCTGCTCCTTTCCGATAAAATGGATCATTTCCTAGAAAAATGTAAATTACCAACACCTGACTGAAGAAGACAAGGAGACAGAACAGATACATGACTGTAAAATACTAAGAAAGTCATATGAATAACCACCCTTCTAAAGGTAATGGGCCCACTTAGTTTCGTGGGTCAGTTCTACAAAACTCAAGAACAGAAAGTATTTTTTTCTACTTAAATTTTTGAGAGCATAAAAAATGATGGAAGACTTCTTCCATGCATTCTACCAGGCTAGCACAACCCTGATATCCAAATCTTATAAAACCTTCTAAGCTAATCTCATGGAAATAAATGTGGAAGTGCTCAATACAATTTTTGTGCAAGAAATACTAAAGTGTAAGAATATTAAAGATTCATCCCAGAATCTTTAAATTGGGTAGCTGCCACATCCCAAAAACTTTTCCTAATAAAAACTCTTAACAATCCTATTATTATAAATTTCTTAACTTGAGAGCACCTACCAGAAATGTATAGTGAACATCATAGTTAATAGGGAAACTTGAGCAACATTCTCATTATTGGTAGGAAGAAGACAAGAATGCTCATTATGTCTACAACAGTGTTCTGGAAAGCCTAGCCAGTGTAATAGGACATTAAAATGTAAGAAGTCATAAAAAATATTAGGAAAATAAAAAAAATTGTAATTTGCAGACAATATGAATCCAAGAGAACCAACCACAAAAATTATAAAACTAATCAGGAAACCCATAAAAGTGGCCACATGTACAGTAACAATACCTAAATCCTTAAAGCTTTGCTGTGCATCAGAAATAACCACTTTAAAATGCAAGGGACCTGTACCACCCATCAATAAATATTTCCTGGATGAACAACAGAAATCTCTATAAAAAGAATACCCCACTCACAGTAGCAACAAGGATGATTTTTAAAAATCTCTTATGGGGGTGCCTGAGTGCCTCAGTCAGTTAAGCATCTGACTCTTGATTTCAGCTCAGGTCATGATGTCTCAATTGTGAGATCAAGCCCCGGCTTGAGTTCCACGATGAGCATGGAGCCTGGTTAAGATTCTGTCTCTCCCTCTGCCCCTCTCCCCCACTCTCATGCATTCTCCCTAAAATAAAAAGAAAAAAACCTCCCATTAATATGTTTAAGAAGAAGTGTAAGAAAGATCTGTTTTAGGAAAGAATACTGAAGGCCATAAAAGAAAATCTAAGAGTTGTACTGTGATGATGGATTTGAGAGTGAATGTTAAAAATGTATCAGTTGTACAGAGAATAGATTGGTGGCTGCCACAGGCAGGGAGGGTGGAGGGTGGGAGAAATGGGTGAAGGTTGTCAAAAGGTATACAGTTCCACTTTTAAATAAGTCCTGGGAATATAATGCATGGCATGGTGACTCTAGTTCATAGTACCGTATTGTATATTTGGAAGTTGCTAAAAGAGTAGATCTTAAAAGTTCTCATCACAGGAAAACATTGTAACTCTGTGTGGTGATGGATATTAAGTCGACTTATCCTGGTGAGCATTTCACAATATATACAGATATCCAATCATTATGTTGTACACCTGAAACTAATATAACATGTCAATTAAAAAATAATCTTCCGACATACATCAGAAATGTATCAAATTAATTCATGGACTCAATACCAGACAATAATCTTAAGATATTTAATAATGCATGACAAACTGAATTTCATGTTCGTGTGCATAGTTGGAAACATAGTGGCCAAAGGATGGTTGGGGGAAAAAATCAGGGAGGAATTTATCTTACCAGTTTTAAAGTGTTCTTCTACTCTGATATCCCCCTCCCCTCAGCTCCTGGCAATGACCATTCCACTCTGTGAGTCTATGAATTCAACTACTTAGATAGCCCATGTAAGGGGAATTACATAGTATTTGTCTTTCTGTGACTGGCTTATTTCCCTTAGCATAATGTCCTCAAGGACCATCCATATTCTTGGAAACATCGCAGAATTTCCATATTTTTCAAGGCTGAGTATATTCTATCGTATGTTCATATCACATTTTCTTTTTGTCCAGGTCTTTAATATTCCAAAGTTGTCCACTCATAATCACATTGATAATCATAATCTAAGTTATCTTGGCTCTTGTGAATAGTGCTATAATGAACACAGGAGTGTAGCTGTCTCTTTGAGATCCTGATGTCCTTTCTTTTGGATAAATACCCAAAAGTGGGATTGCCAGATCACGTTGTTACAAGAATATATCTCAGGTCAAGTATTCTTACCGCAGTAAGTGACCACACACTTTCCCTGGGCTTTATATGTTCCAGGTGTCTTAGGTCTGTGCGTCTTGCCTCATTCCTGACAGTGATGCCCTCTTCATGCCTTGTCTGTGCCACTGTCCTGCACATGGGGAACATTCTGACCTCTTACCCCACTCTAGGAAAATCAGCTTCTAGACTCCACTCAAGAGCGTGGGCCGTTCTATCACAGTACCACAGAATGGCACAGGGAATCCTATGAAACTGTCATAAGCCCAATGCATAGACCAAGAATGGAGGTAACTCTTTTGCTCCCGCACACCCGCCTAACCCCCACCACAAAACCAGGAGCTTCTCCATACTACTCCCCCTGAGTCAGGGGCTTGGTTGGGAGCTGGGGTGGGAGATGAGGGCTCAGGATCCTTTTTCATGTCTCACTAGCCTATGAACTCTTACCACTTCCCCTGTGGCTCTGCTCTGCCTTCAGCCTACACAGTCTAATCTACGCTTGAGTCAAAGAGGGTTCTCTCTGAGTTACCATCTTTAGTTTATGCTAGAATTAGACTTCTGATATTCCAAGAACAAGACTCTGAACCTTAAAGAGTTTTACCGTTTATGAGACCCTATATCTAGCAGAATGAAAGGAAAGGTGGGGCCAACCAGAGATACCAAGAGTGTGAAAGGTGAAATGAAATGGGGTCACTTAGGTCAAGGGTTTTAAAATGGAGCTGGGCCTTATGCGTGTCCTCACCAGGTGGATCCATGAACTTTTCAATGAGCCAAACCACAAATACTCCAAGGACTCTGCACAGACACCTGCAACTTGCTACAGTAAAAGACATTTGCTTAGTGATAGCCTTAGCAACCGGTTATGTTTAGCCAAGATTAGTTTTCTGCTGCCAGCAAGCAAAATTCTTTGTAACCAATATAAACAAACATTCCCTTTTTGTCTTGAAAAATCCTGGGCTTTTGCTACCTACTGGGACACCTAGTGAGTTGCTGCCCAAATCTGTGTACCTCAAATGGCAATTTTGACCCCACATACATGCTTTGCTTAATTATTGCCTCCTGACAGTTTTAGGTTGACATGACTGAAAAAGATGTGGATGTAAATCCTAGGAAAAGCTTTAGGTTCTCCTCCACAACAAGTTTACATTCAGAGATGGGGTTATTGGTGAATGGATGCTTGTGCTTTTACTCATTCTTCTGAATTTTTAAATGCTTTAGAGCAGTGATTCTCAAATTTTAGCCGGAATCAGAATCACTTGGAGGTCTTACTAAAACTCTGCTGGGCCCCAACCAATGATTTATTTGCATTTCTAACAAATTCCAATGATGATGCCAATACTGCGGGTCTGGGAACCACACTTTGAAAACCATTACTTTAGAGCAAACTTAAAGTACTTTTGGTAGCTATAAATTACATACAAATTAAAAAATTAAAGCCCGTGATTCTTTAAGAGTTCTCGGTGAGACTACCCTGAAGAATGCCCCACTCCCTGATGCAGTACAGTAGTCTCCCCCTTATCTGCGGTTCTCTTCTTGCTGTTGTAGGTGCCCGGGGTCAAGCATGGTCCTGAAGCAAGTGATCCTCCTTCTGATGAGTTGTGCGAAGGTCAGTAGTAGCCTAATGTCACAATGCCTGTGTCATTCGGCTCACTTCATCTCACCACATAGGTGTTGTATCATCTCACATCGGGACAATAAGAAAGGTGAGTATAGTACGCTTAATTACATTCAGATATTTTATTACATTATGCTATAATTGTTCTATTATCAGTTGCTAATCTCCTATGCCTAATTTATAAATTAAACTGTATCCTAGGTATATATGGGAAGGAAAAAAACAAAGTATATACAGGGCTTGGTACTATCCATGGTTTCAGGCACCCCCTGACAGTCCCCCCATGGATGACGGTGGACTACTGTAATTGTTCCCATGCTGCAGAGGGAACGGTCATGTGTGGTCTCTCTGTCCTCCACAGCAGCTCATGTATATGCTTGAACAAGCCTCCCCCATCTGGGAGGAGCCTTCTCACTGCTGCACAACTTCGTTGTGCTTAAATTATTTCTTTTCTGTATATATTTTTAAAATTTCCTCCCATGTCTTTGCAAAAGAGAAACAGAAATGTGATGAGGCAGTGAGGAGACATTAAAACTTAAAAAAGAAAATACCTGAATAGATAGATTCCTTGCATTCCCTGGTCAATTTCATCAGTATGATCCATTTGTTCTAGATATTTCATGAACTCTTACCAGTTTTCTCTCCTTTTTTTGGAGGGGGGAAGGAGATGTGAGTCTCCTCATAGCTGGTATAACTATAGAATGTCTTTGTAGAACTTTTCAGTGTATTTTGCAAGTGGCATTACTTTTGTCCTCAAATGTTAGTATCTTGCATTTTTCCTATAATGTGTGTAGTTCATGTTTTTTTTTTTTTTTTTTTTTGAAAAGTTACCTTAGAGACCTGGCCTGGTTTCTATCCCTTATGACTTTCTCGTTTGCCTTTTGTGTCTCTGTACAGTGCTGGATTTGGCTACAATTCTTAAACTTCCTGTTGTTGTTATTTTTTAATATTCTGGCAGATAGAATCTTGTGTTGGGGGGGAATTGCTTCAGTGGATTAATGCCTCCACCTGCTATTTTCCTTTGGCTCGGTGAACCTAACCAGTAAATTCACTCTTTTCACACAATTTTATTTGCTTACATAGCCAATTGAGTATTCCAAGTATATGGAATATATTCATACCAATTTCTTCTTAGGCTTCTCTTCTAGCATGACTGGGACTTTCTGTCACAGGTATTTTCGTTCCATATTAGCTTTCATTTCTGTTTTGTCTGTTCTACTTTTGGGTATATTCGCTCCAGACGCCTCAAGCCTATCTCTGCCTCCTTGCTTGTTTTGCAGCAAAAGTGAATAGCAGCCCTAAAGTGCTGGAGTCTTAATGTGAATGTATTTTAATTAAGACTTTGTATGTAGGCTGATGAGAATGTCTCATTTAGACTGGCTTCTACAAACTCTTTTATTTTAATCATGGTCATGGAGTGGCATGTTGTTTCACGCTGATGCAGATGCACTCTTTGGAGGCAAATAATAACCAAGAGGACTTATTATTTTAATGCAGGACCTTGCATTAGCGTATTTTGACCCTTTCAAACCTGCTTTTCAGGCCCAGAATTGTCCTTAGAGGTTTATACCCAGCAGAAGTGCAAATGTGTCTTCACCAAAAGACATGTACTAGAATGTTCGGAATAGCAATATTTGTTACAATCCAAAGCCAGGGCCTGTCCAAGTGCTCATCCGCAGGAGAATGTGTAAGTGTAGTGCCGTCATATAATGGAACATCACATAGCAATTCCAGTAAACCAAGGCAATAGTGTGGATAAATCTTACCGCTGAAGTAGTGTGTAGAAGAAACAAGTCAGGAAGAAAACCAGTCACAAAAGACTGTATGTTTTTTGATGCCCTTTAAATTAAGTTGAAAAACAGGCCAAACTCATCGGTGGTTAGTGGTTACCCTTGGGAAGTGGTTTAGTGACTAGAAGAGAGCACAAGGGAGTCTTCCGGGAGCCAGAAATTAGCCTTTTGTCAGTCTGGGTGCTGTTGACGTGGTTGTGCTGTTTTGAAAGTTGAGTGAATTGTCTAATTATGATTCATGCATTTTCCTGTGCACATACAATATGTATCAGTAAAAAGTGAAGAAGGATCTAAAAGAAAAACACTTCATCCTACACTATTTATTCATGGTCTGTCCTGTTTTTAAAAACCTTTTTCTTCCCCAAACCCACTCTGTTTTTCTCTTTTTAGGGGACAATTCTTCATGTTTCTGTCACGTTTCTGTACATCTTGTGAATAGACACTAGGTGCATTGGTGCATTTTGTTCTGGGCTCTCTTTTCAAGGTAGTTTGTGTAGCCAACGGTCTTAGACAATAGAGATGGTATCTCCCTCTAGGGAAGAGGGAAGAAGATTCCTTTGCCTTTAAGAATAGTAAAGATGCCATCTTTCTCAGGGCAAAGTTTGGGCAGGCTTGCTATCAACCTTCTGTAAAAGGTTGGAAGTTCCTAAGCCTGGGGTTCCTCCTCTGGGGTTGCCCTCTCCAAACACAGAATCCACCTGCAGTGCTCCACATTGCCCTCAGGAGACCTGGGAGGGAGCAGAGGGACCTCACATGCATATGACGCCCGTGACGCCTGCTGTGCTGTAACAAAGTCCTTTGTTTCTGGTTCAGGAGTCTCCTGTCTTTTGCCAACATCCATGACACTGCATCAGGCTGCCCTGTTAGTTCACAAGGGTCCTTGACCCCCTTCTCACCCAGCAACTGATGTTGGGTTACGTGGCTGTTATTTCATAGCCCTTACTATGTTATATGGACCCGATCATTACAATAAATCAGTTACTTGTAATAAAGCCATAGTAGTCAAAATAACACGAGTTAATACTTATTGAGTACGTACTGTGTGTGAGACACCATGGTAAAAGATGTACATACATGCATTGTTACTGTACTGTCAGTGATCCGTAAAATAGGTTTGTTTTCTTTTGGTTTTTGGATGAGGAACCTGAGGTTCACAGATAAAGTAACTCATCATACATCAAGCAACTCGTTAATGACTGACCTGAGATTTAAGCCCAGTTACTCTGATGCCAGAGCCCATACTCTTAATTCTGTGGTCTAATATATAGGACAAGTTGAGGTCACTGTAGAGAGGAGTATCACATCTTAATTACCTGGTTTGGTGGAACTGGTTAAAATCACTACAGACAAGCAAGTTGAAAAGAAACTGTTTGTTAAAACCATTTTTGGAAGTGCCACAGCTTCACTGTTAAGGAAGCCTGCACTCCTACCAGCGCGTAGGTGTTCTCCCACAAAACACTGGTTCTGAAAAATATTCTCTTGTAGAAATAGTCATCTCTAATAGCTTCTTCTTCTTATGCGCTAGAGTGTTTTAATCGAAGGGGTGGTATGGACCACCAGTCCAGCATATACATGGAAGGTTCTTGTTGTTTTAGGGTCCACCTAGAACCAGAATAGACTAAATAGGCAATAATGTGCACCCAGAAAATCTCCAAGCAGAGCAAGATCTTAATCTTCACTCCTTTTTAGCACCTGGTGTTTTTCTATCACCAGGATCTAAAGAATGTGTTTTTCTTTGTAAAGAAAGAAAAAATCAAATCTAAATGTAATTCTTCTATGTCTCCATTGAGCTTTTCGACAAGAAACCTGCAAGTCAATACAAAGCAAGGGAAAATAGGATATTTGGTTGGCTGTTTTATGCTCACAATTAGTTGATGTCAGATAAATTGTGTTCTTAGACGAAAATTTATCAAAGCAAGGTAACAACTGTCTCTGTGACAGAATTAACCACATAAAAACTGAAAATACATTCTCAGTGGCCGGGGAAGGACTCTTGGTGAGGATTTCACATGCCTCAGCTGGGAACAACCAAGACAAAATCTACCACTGGGTCTTTCTTGTGTATAAGATAGATGTTCTGATAGGAGTGTAGCTGCATATACTGCAGTTCTCAGGAATCACAGACAAGAAGTACACTTACCGAGGGCAAGAAACATGCTGACAGGCAAAAGCTACTTTTTCAGAAAAGGTAGAACGCACAGTAAGGGAGGTTCAGGTGGTGGCAGGATTCTCTCCCACGCCCCTCCCCGGGCCCTGCTGCTTGCCAGATTCATTTAGTTCAGAGAAACCAGGCAGTTGAGGCTACGGGGAGAATCGTGGAAGCGAGACCTATTTTCAGGATGCAACCTGGCTTTATGGCAGCTGATGAGAATGACGGCACGGTGAAAACAGCTGTACGTGAATGCTGTCCCTTCCCTCCTCGCCCGCAAGGACCCTTGCAATTAGCTGGCCAGAAGAACCATACACATAAGACAATGAAAATAAAAAAGGAAATGGCACAGCATCGAGACAAAAACAACATGAGAAAAACAAAAACAATTTTTTAAATTCTATTTTTGATATTTTTAGTTACAGACTATAGCATACTCACCAAAAAGTGCACAAAACAAGGACACGCTGCTCAATGATTGATCCCAAAACAAACGTCCACGTGACCACCTCCTTAGTCCAAGAAGTGGAACATGGCTGCAAATGAGGACACCCTCATTTTCTCTCGCTGTCACTGTCTTTCTTTCTCTCCAAGATAACTATTAACCTGCCCTGTATGGCAATTCCTTCCTTGTATTTCATCATAGTTTTTCAATCTGTTAATGAATTCTTAAACACTGTAGCATAGTTGGAAGGTTTTCTTAGGTGTTATTTAAGTGGAATTCTATGGCATTTATTGTTTCATGCTCAGCGTTATGTCTGTGAGAGTCATCCACGTTGGCATGTGTAGTTGCGGTTTTTTATTTTCAAGGAGTTAAACTGCTGGGTCACAGGGAACGTGCATCCTCATCTTTAGTATATGATGCTGGGCCGTTTTCTCTGCCCGGTGGAAAACTGGTCAGTTTATCCACGGCAGGATTTGAGAATTCCAGCTTCTGCGCATCCTCACCTTCTCTTGGTGTTACCATTCTTTTTCATTTTTGCCATTCTGCTGGGTGACTAATGACAACATATCGTGTTTCCATTGCATTCCGCTGATGATTCATGAGTCTTAATTTCTTTGATATTTTCATTGGCTATTATGTAATCCTGGTTTGTGAAGTACCCATTCACTTACCTCACTCATGTTTCTATTGGGTTGTCTCTCTTTTTCTTAATGATCTCTAGTGGCTTTTAAAATACTGTATATTCAAGATAAGAGCCTTTGTCAGTTATACGTACTGGAAATACCTTCTGCCACGACTTTGCTTGCCTTTCTACTCTCTTAACGCTCTGGGGGAACCTAGCCGCCATCCGACTACCCCAAGACTTTTGTGTTGCGAAGGAGTCCAAACAACCACATGCAAAAGGCTACGTGGACAGGTGTTTGATGAGCCTCAGCGTTCCAGCCATCCCGGTGCAGACAGCAGACATGCGAATGAAGAAGCCATCTTAGATATTCCAGCTCCAGCAGGTGTGACGTGGAACAGAACAAGGGAACACGGCCAGCAGCCACAACAGAGACCTCAGACACAGGGCCGTTGCTGGCCTCTCTAGCCATTCAAACCACCCAGCGAAGCTCCCAGTCGCTGTGGAATGAAAACTACTTGTCCCTGCCCAAATTCGTGACCCATGAGATCTCAAGCATAGTAAGTGTTGTCTGATGCCACTAAGTTTGGAGGGGGGTGTTAGGGAGTGACAGATAATTGGACCAGAAGGTTCCATGGGGGCTGAAATGGAGCGAGGCCCTCAAAGATTGGAATAAAAGTGCAGGAATAGAAGGGTTCTCAGGAAAACACAGGAGCCAAGTTGGCGAATGAAGAATAAACCTCGAGTCTTTTGGTGTTAGTGACGTGACCCTGCCAACAGGGTGGAAGGATTATTTTAGTATAAATGTGGCAAGGCCTTCTTCACCCTTTCCTGGTTAGAGAAAACAAAGAGAAACGAAAATGAAGATGTGGTAGTTGTCTCTCATGGTGGGAAAAATATTATAGGACTTACGGATGTTTCACTGTGAAGAATCTAAAGTCACCACTCCTGGGAGGGATCCAAAGCCCTGACTGGGGCCATCTTTAGAACGAAAAAGGAGAGACAGGAGACGGTATGATCTCCTAGATGTTTATCCTGGATATACCTAGATATACCTGGTATATAGTATACGAGTGACTCCCTGGGAAAAGACTCTGCTTTGTTTTTATTCCTCTCGTCATAGATTCGCAACTAGTGTATATCCATTAGCAGCAAGTTAATAGTGAGACTACTCTCTGGAAATGAATTTTACCTAGAAGCTCTCCCAAGATTTACCAAGTTGCTTCACGGAGATGCATTAACTTAGCTAGTGAGAAGGATCAAGTTACGAAAGACCTTGAAATCATGGAATGGGTGTCGAGATGTAATTTTGGAAGGAAATGAGAACTTCTAGTTTGTCGAAGGGGTTGTAAGTATATGCTCTAAACATAATTCCCATTTACCTTTGGTGAGGGAAGGAAGGATTTCTCCAGATGGGTTTCTGGAGTGTGGAACTGGGTAAAAAATCTCACTGGTGAAGTTGGCAGCAGAGCATGGCCAAGAACAGCATGAAGAGACAATGACGATGGGACAAAGTTGCTGTTTCACCGTGTCCCATCCTTTTCATTTCTCAACCTTGAAAATTGCCTCTGAAGCCGTAAGTGGAATGAGATGGTGATTTGAAGGAGAGTGTATGATAACTGCATGCTCCAACTGTGAAAAATAGCACAAAAAAATTGTGGAGCCCAAACCAGACGGTGCATATTGACTTTTGTTGTCAGCATCGTGTATGATAGCTTATCTCATAATGCTGGCATTTTGAACTCCAGTAAATAAAAACTTTCAAAACCAAGAAGACTGTATTTTTATTCTTAGTGATACATAACTTCAGGTATCTTTAGAGGAAAGGAGAACATACTGGAGTTCAATAATAAAATGTTTATTATAGCACCGAATGTGAAAATGCCTCAGCAATAGTTTTAAAAAATGCATGACGAGAATGCATGGCCCTTCAGTGCACTGATAATAAATAAGTAAATTAAGCCCAGAGGCAGAAAAGCCCAACTGGATTCTGTAGTCAAGATATGACCAAAAATAATGATTCATAGAATGGAAAGTTAGACTCTAGGTCATATATATATTTCTTCCTCTGAAATCTTTAGTCCTTCTTCTTGATCAAATTAATACCTTGATATGCATGTAGAAAAAACATTTTTTTTATTTCTTTGCTAATTCTTTATTGTGACAAATAGTACATTTCATGTATAAATGGTGGATTCTGAGCTGTCATTCTAACTAATTTTTAGCATCGGGAAATCTGGAGTTTCTGAAACTTGTTTGCTTTTTTTCTCTTAATGTGAAAATTTCATCTCTGAAAGTGCACAGTATTTCTGATGTCGACACTGATACGGTATAATGTATTGAAAGTGTTTTGAAAGCCATAATTTATGACATTAAAATAGTAGTGCTAATGTCATTGATGTCGATGATGATAAAAGCTTTATCGGGTACACTTAGACTTGCCTATTAAAAGCCACATATCCCTAGATGTTAAATAGAAAGAAAAACTGTCATTTTTTCTATTGCAAAAGGAAAACAAAGACTTTCCCTGGCCGTGGTCTTTTAACATAGGCTGTTTTCTTTATAATAGTATGTCAGTCCATATTTATTGAGATCTGCCGCATGTAGCATTCATATCTTGCTGTTGGGAAGAATTCAAAGAACTCGTAGTGAAGTCTTTGCACAGGAAGAATTTATCTTCTAATGGGAAAAAGAACAGTTTCATGTACCTAACATGTATGTGAAAGTGTGTGTGTGTATTAAATTATGTACATACCTCATCGTACGTTTCTCACCCACACATCCACTTTCTCAGTGATTTATTTAGTAAGGGACTGGCAAAGTATGGCCCAAGGACCAATCCAGCCAACAGCCTGTTTTTGTATGGTTCTTGAGCTAAGAAGGTGTTTTTGGTTTGTTTGTTGTTTTGTTTTGTTTTGTTTTGTTTTACATTTTTAAAGGATTGTTTTAAAAAAAGAAACAGAATATGCAGTATATATAGTACATGTCCCACAAAGCCCACAAAGATATTTACTCTCTGTCCCTTTACAGGAAAATATTTGTTGGCCTTTGATATAGAGTAATCTATGAAACTATGAAGTTTTGCTAAATCAGGGAGACCAGAATTCTCTGGCATTAGTGTGAGAGTGCATACAGAATGATCTTTACCCACACTGGACAAAACTTGAATAAAGATACCTCCTGTTTGTACTCCGGTGGCCTTCAAAGTCCTTCCTGTATGAGAAGCAAAACCATGTCCTGAAGTCATATTTATTACTACAGCAAGCCTTATGTGTTGATTCCCCTGCAGGTGTGTAAATCTCCTGTCATCTCTGTGGTATAGACTATTCAAGTCAATAAGTAACTTCAGGTCTCCACTCTTTCTGTCGCTGAGCTTCTTTTCAGTGTTTGCATTCTCTTTATAAAATGTGCCCGTAAGGACCTTGGGTGCTCACTTGGCAACAGTTTAACCTTCTGTACTCGATTCCATGGCTAATTGTGACATTTCTGCTGATTGAAGTTGCCATTGGATGTGACAGAAAAGACCTATATTTTCCCAACATTTCTTTGGTTTTTGTACTAGAAATCTGCCTTTTGATTCAGAACTGCAGCTGGAATTTGCAGTGTGTGACTCAGCCGTTTGGTTTATGTTCTTGTCAGTGCCTTTGTGGGAACGTGTCATTTCATTTCTGCTTCAAAAGCATTCTTTATGGGAGTTTCTACTGGCATTAAAAAAAATTCCTTGCATCTCACTAGCACCCCAATCCTCCAGCAGCTTTCAGCCCAGTGATGTAATATTAACTTGTTCTCTGGTTTAGCATTTGGAGAGAGAGGGAGGGAGGGAGAGAATATGTCTGTGTGTTCATACATTTTCTTTTTCTTTTTTTTTAAATTTTTAATGTTTATTTTTTAGAGAGAGAGAGAGAGAGAGCGAGCGAGCAAGCACTAGTGGGGGAGGGGCAGAGATAGAGGGACGCACAGAATCCAAAGCAGGTTCCAGGCTCTGAGCTGTCCGCACAGAGCCCAATGCGGGGCTTGAACCCATGAACCGTGACATCATGACCTGAGGCAAAGTCAGATGCTTAACCAACTAAGCCACCCAGGCGCCCCTCATGCATTTTCTTCATGAGTCTTTCTAGTCACTGTGCACAATCTTAAGGGATGCCACTGTTACCTAGTGGAATGGCTATCTGGGAAGTCCCTTCTTGGGTGTGGCCCATGCATGACCTTTGGTGCAGTGATTGGAATGTATGTCTTTGATTTTTATTCAACTCTAGTGGACCAAGTAGTCAAATGTATGAATAAATTACATGTTATACATATCTATAAATTCTCTCTGCCTTGCTTTCCTCATATATTAAATGGGGACAGTAATAGAACCTAGCTCATGGGTGTGTTGGGAGAATCAAATGAGATAATTCATCAGTTGCCTAGCTCAGTGCTTGGCACAAAGTAAGCACTTGATAAATGTTCATACCATTATTGTCACCATTATTATGTCTTTACTCTGACACAACATTCCCTTGAGGATTTGTTTATTCATCCCACAGATACTTGGTGACTACCATTTTGCCAGGCACTATCTTGAACGCTGGATTATCAAACATACTCTTTGAACCTTACTGAAAATTGAACAGGTTTGCATTGAACACACATGTGATCAGGTGTCTGATAGATGCCTGAGTCAGTGGTATGGAGGACATGCCAGGTCACTGAGCTGATTTAAGTCTAAGTGATTGTTCTTATCTCCGAGAGCAAACCCATGGACTGGCTGTAACTGCTTTCATTGACCTATTAGTAATCTCTCCGCAGGCAGACTCCTTATTCCATTGTGTTATCAGTGAACCACATGTGTTCTTCGGACTTTCTATATGTGCCACTCTGTGACCACAGAATCCCCACACCAGCTTGCCACAGATACGGGGATAAGCATTCCAGAAATGTGAAGCGAGGTCACTTCACAGTTGCTGACACCAGAGATGGCCTTTAGGAGTCCCTCGGGCAGCGGCTGTAGATTTCCCTTGACATATACCCCTTTCAGGAATAGAACTGTACGTGTTGGTGGTTTCAGCAGAATCCTTTGATAAATTCTATGGCTTCTACTAGTGATGTAGTCCTATGAGTGTCTCAGATTCTCCAACAAGACGTAACTCAGGCAGACGGAGGCACTTGCAGAGATACCTGACATCTTCCCATAGATGTGGTGGCCTCCTTAGGAGAACCTTCATAAAAACTTTTTTATGACTTCCATCATAGCTGTAATAGCTGATTTAAATTCCTTGTCTGCTGGAGTTGCTGGCAGCCATGTTCCTGCCACATAGAGAAACCGGAAAACGTAGAGCCAGCCCACAGATACCCAGACGCCTCCCCACGTCCTGGAATCAGGAACAGGAGACAAACAGAAAGGACTCTTGGGAGGAGTGAATCCCTGCTTCTCTCTCGAGGTTCCAAGGGGTGCCAGGACCCCTACAGTTCTCCCATTCTGTGCACCCCCCACACTGTTTGTACCTCAATCCTTACTTTGACTTAAGCTGCTTCCAGTTGTGTATCTGTGACTTAAAACCTAAAGACTTCTGTCTAAAACCCTCTCCATTATCTCTGTCTCCGTTTTTAAAAATTCCCACGACTGAATTCTTTATTTTCTGGAATAGGTTACAAACCCTAAAATTACAGTTCCCTTTTTGAATAAAAAATAAATAAATAAGAAAAGGTGAAAAAAATGCCACTTCGTCAGGCGTTTGCTCACCTCCTCCCCCTGGTCAGAAGCCTGCATTCTCCACATGCACGGGGGGACATGAGGCCCAAACCTTGGCACCCTCTAAGACCCCAGATGGGATTTGGCTGACAAATGTTTTGTTTCCTCGTGATCAAAGTATTGAGGGGTGAGTCACTCATGGTAATTCTCAGTGTTGGACAAGGAGGCTCTGAGTCTAAGTCTGCCAGAGAGATACTCAGAGAAGGAGGTGTAGTTTAAAGAAATATAGGTGACAAATTTAGCTGGAAGAAGGGCCGTCTCCTTTTTTTAGAAGATGACCACGCTCCTGAAGATGACTCAGTGGATTGGAGATTGTCCTAGGGCAACCTTGGGAAGCACGTGCTGCAGATAGCAGGGCCATGTGAGGGAAAGAGCCTGGATTACTGAGTCAGCATGAGAGGAGAGTCATTCCTTTCCAGGACACTTGGACTGAACAGGGACACACTGGCTCCACAGAAAATCCTTGAAATTTTAAGGTATTGCCAGTTCCAAATGACATCTTCTGAATTCTTACAATTGAAAACCAGGTCTCTTAGTTCCTACTGTTGGTGAGTTACTATTTTCTCCCATTACTCTGCCTTCCCTGCACTCACCAGAGACAAATGAGGGATGGAATCTTCAGGGAGGGAGATGATCCCTGTGACCTTGGTAAGCAGAGTCAGGCTTCCACGTTGCAGAAAGAGACTTCACATCAACAGAATGAGCCTCACCCTGTCATGTGGGCACACTAATACTCTACTGCAGTAGGCTTCACCGTTAGGCCCTGCCATACTCTTGAGCAAAGGCATATTAGTATGGGACTGATCTGATCTGCGTTTGTTGTAAGGCCAGGTGGAGCCTGTTTTCTGGCCAGAGTTCATTGGCTGAACTCCTTTGACTTTAATCAGCCCTTTCCACATCTCCAAATGCTATTTATGTAGTGAACCGAGAAAAATTAGACTGTATGAGTACCATTTCACAGAATGTAGCCGGTCTCCCCTTCCTCCTGGCCCCACCGATATTCTGTCTTCTTTGCCAGGCACTTATTTGGCTTAGAAGCAGAACGTTCGACAAGATTCTGTGTGGTCAGATGTGGCGTACAGGATACTGGCAATCTGAAGCAGAGCTGCAGTGCCCTTTGGAGCCATGGTGGCCTGCTGGTTTCCATGAAAATGTCTTTCTAGCTGATCCTGGAGCAACTGTATGGTATTTTGATGGTGTCTCCCAAATATTTGAGTCATACTCCATTGTATCTTTATGTTTTCCTGGGAGATTCTTGTATATGCTGCCATAATGTTTTTATGATAAAGAGAAGATATATTTTAAGGAAGAGAGAGGAGCCAACCAAGAGATTTTCTGCCAAGGTTGAAGAATGTCATGAATTCACTTTAACGATTAAACTGTTTACACAGACCTATGAAGCCTACAGGTCACCTGCAGAGGAAGCTAGTCCTCTGAAGTTACAAGCTGTATTTGGTAGCATTTCAGAAAAAATAGAAACAGGCTCACCTCTTCACTTGGGGACTTTTGCGCACACGCCTGTGCACATACATACACACACACACACACACACACACACACACACACGTAAGCTCCCTATACTTTGATATAGGGGGATGATAGCTTGTTTTCAAGTTTAGACACAGTTGCTCAAAGAATCATCATAATCCCTCCAATTCCAAGTTGCCAAAACCAGAAAACATCTTAAGAGCAATCAGAAGAATGTAAACCGTGTTCAGAGTGAAATACTGTATGGTTAAAACTTACTTGTCTTTAGGAAAACCTAAAATTGATTTCCCAAGAAGCTGCATAATGGACTGAAAGAAACTGGGAAATGAGACACCCACACAAATTCTTGAAAACTCAGAATTTAAATTACTGAATCAGATTTTAAATAGGAGAGCCAATTAAAATCCCTGATAAGTATAGTATCTGGTCTTGTGGTCAGTCTGTATCGACTGCCTTTTCTCTCCAGTATGGGTCATATTTTTCGGTTTCTTCATGTCTCGTACCCTGGGCATTATGAATACTAGGATGTACAGACTCTGGATTCTGTTATGTTCCCTCAAAGACTGTTGATTTTTAACTTTGGTAGGCAGTTAACTTGTCTGGATTAGAACTCCAAACTCTGCCCTGTTGTGAGAAGCAATTGAAAATTCTTATTTTCATTTTCAGGGAATCAAAGGAAGTCATGAAACTATAAAATTCTTTTGTAGAATGTCATTGTCAATTAAGGGTAATACATTACATAGAGTCAGAACTACTGATGTTTGCAGATTCACTTTTGGAGGCAAATGGTACCAACTGAAAATTCAAAGTCACTTTACTTTTTCTACTCCATTAAAATGGTGAAGATACATTTTTCTTGGCAAACAAGTTAAAAATGTGAAATTATGTATACAAGTGCATTAAAAGCAGTGAAGAAAGGGGCAACTTTTTCTCAGTATAACATTTTAAAACTGCATTTTAGATATAGAATGATTAGTTACTAATAAAAGGCTAGACTACTTGAATGATTTCTATACCTGTGATAATTAACATCTTTCTCACTATGAAAAGTTGATTCCCTATAACCCATAAATAAATATATCCTCCAAAAATAGAATAATTTTAACAGATGTATGTCTGGCTGGAAAAATCTGAAGGCAGAAATAAGAACAAAAATAAGCTTTAAAAAAAAAGCCTCACATTTTTGTATTGGTTTAAGATTTACAAAAATGTTTCAAATACGTTATTTCTGGTGGTTTTTCATGATTATCCTATGCAATAACAGCAGCAGATATATTCTTCCAGGTAAAAATCTGAACCGTAGGAAAGTTAAGTAATTTGCTTAAGCTCTAAATGCACATGGAGCGATAGGATTGAAACTCAATTCATGACCAAATTTTCAGTGCTCTTCTAATAAAAAACTTAACCCATTGCTTTATCTTTTTAAGGTTTTAAACTGAAGTATGGTTGGCATATTAGTTTCAAGTAAATAACCTACCAATTCAGCAATTACATGTTACAAAATGCTCAACCGTAAGTGTAGTTACCATCTGTCACCATATAAAGTCATTACAATATTATATTGACTATATGCCCTATGCTGTACCTTTCACCCCCATGACTTACTCATTTTATAAATGGAAATTTGTACCTCTTCATCCCCTTCCTATTTTTCCTAAAACATCCCCCTGTTTTCTGGCCACTGTTAGTTTTGTTCCCTATACTTTAGAGTCTGTTTCTTTTTGTGTTTGTCTTTTAGATTCCACATATAAGTGAAATCATGTGATAGCTGTGTTTCTTTGTCTGACTTAATTCCCCTAGCATAATACACTCTAGGTCCATCTATGTTGTCACAAATGACAAGATTTCATTCTTCTTCATGGCTGAGTAATATTCCATTATGTATATATACAATGAATATGCATCTTTATCCAGTCATCTATCAGTAGACGGTTAGGTTAGATTTTTGTTCCCCCCCCACACCAGGACAAATACCCAGAAGTGGAATTACCAGATCCTGTTGTACTCCTATTTTTAGTTTTCGACAGTGCACGAGGCTTGCCTTCTCTCTGCAACCCCGCCAACACTTGTTTTTCTTACTTTTTGACACTAGCCGTTCTCACTGGTCTGGGGTGGTATCTCATTGTGGTTTTGATTTGCATTTTCCTGATAATTCGTGATTTATCACGTAGGATACAGTATTGCATCTAAGGTGAGATTCATTACCCTTCCTTGTTAAATGACCCCCCAAAGATGCTTTAAATTTGGTCATTAACATCACTTTAGCAGGGTTGAGATTAAGACCTTTTGTATATCCCCACATTTACATCACAGCTTCTTTAATGTGGTGGTTTTAGGAGAGTAGAATTAAAGCAGGCCCATTTCTAAGGGAAATAAGCATCTTTTTAAAAAGTTTTTTTTTTTTTAATTTATCCTTGAGAGAGAGAAAGCGAGAGAGTGAGAGAGTAGGGGAGTGGCAGAGAGAGAGAGAATCCCAAGCAGGCTCTGCAGGGTCAGTGCCAACTGTGATGTGGGGGCTCGAACTCATGGAATCGTGAGATCATAACCTAAGCCAAAATCAAGAATGGGATGCTTAGTCTGAGCCACCCAGATGCCCTAAGAAGCATCTTTTTTTTTTTTTTTTACAATTACTTCATTGTTTTTTATTTATCCTATTTTTAAAATTCCAGTGTAATTAGCCTACAATAGTTTTAGGTGTAGAATATAGTGGTACAACAATTCCATACGTTACTCAGTGCTCATTGCAGTAAGTGTACTCTTGATCCCTTCGCCTATTACATCCAACCCCCACTTCTCTGGCAACCACCAGTTCTCTGTATTTAAGAGTCTGTTTTTTGTTTCTCTTTTTTCTTTGTTTTGTTTCTTAAATTTCACATATGAATGAAATCCTATGGCATTTGTCTTTCTCAGAATTATTTCACTTAGCATTAAATCCCCCTAGATACATCCATGTTGTTGTAAATGGCAACATTCCATTCTCTTTTTTGGATGTGTAATATTTCATCATACACACACACACACACACACACACACACACATACCTGTGTGTGTGTATATATATGTGAATCTCACATCTGTATACCACATCTTTATTGACCTATGGATGGACACTTGGGTTGCTTCCATATCTTGGCTGTTGTAAATAATGCTGCAGTAAACATGGGGGTGCATATATCTCTTTGAATTATTGTTTCTGTTTTCTTTGGGTAAATACCCAGTAGTGGAATTACTGGATCCTGTGGTAATTCTATTTTTTATTTTTTTTGTAGAAACTCCATACTGTTTTCCACAGTGGCTGCACCAGTTTGCATTCCCATCCCCAATGCATGAGGGTTCCTTTTTTCTCTATATCCTTGCCAACACTTATTTCTTGTGTTTTTGATTTTAGCCATTCTGACAGATGTGAGGTGATATGTCATTGTGGTTTTGATTTGCATTTCCCTGATGATGAGTGATGTTGAACATCTTTTCATGTGTCTCTTGGCCACCTGTATGTCCTTTAGAGAAACAGTCTGTTCGTGTCTTCTGCCCATTTTTAATCAGATTATGTGTTTTTTGGTATTGACTTGTATAAGTTCTTTATATATTTTGGATTTCAACCTATTACTAGATATATCATTTATAAATATCTCCTCCCCTTCAATAGTTTGCCTTTTCATTTGTTCATGGTTTCCTTTGCTCTGCAAAACCAGAGAAGCTGCATCTCAAAGACCAAATCACAGTTTTGGTTACTCAAATAGATGAGGCACAGCACACTGTGAGATATTGAAAAATATCAAAGAATGCCGTGGAAAGTTTTGTGCCTTCAAGGAGATAATGATCTATTTAAGGAATCAAGATTTTCACCACAATTAGCAAGCAATGCAGAACTGCCGTAAATTATGTGGTACAGAATTCAAGCACTATAGGAAATAAGAGCAAGGAAAATTATTGCAGTCTAGGGAAATCGAGGAAGGAAAGGTTTTACAGGGCACTAGTTCCTGCCTATGATCTCCTTCCAGCTTTAAGTTGGACGTATGTCAGACTACTCGAAATGGTTGCTCTTATATCCGTCCCCAAATACGCTTTTCTTGTTGACGTCCTTTTGATTAATGACTCAGTCTCATTGGAGTCTCTTTGGCTCCCTGTTTCACAACACTGTATTCTTAGTACAGTGAGTTTATATTATCCTTTTTGTTAAGTATACATACGCATAATTTCCATTTTCTTTTTCTGTTTGCTTAGGGTAGGAACACAATTTGTTTTTCCTATCATGTCTTCCATTGTGTTAGTATATGGTCCTCCACAAATTATCCACTGAGCTCAAGTTGTTGATTGATGGAACAAAATGTCTGGGCCATGGCATGTTTGTATCTCCTCAAGTACCTGGCATACAGTAGGTACGCCATAAGTATTTTAATGAGAATCCAGCTCTTCAGTGCACTCATTGCCCACTTTTCATTGCTCTATTGTCAGTTTAATCAGTCAGCCAGTAAAGAGCTTTACATGTGCAAGTAATGAGGAAACAATTTAGTTGCTGTAGGTAGATGTGACTTGAAGTGGATTGTGGTAATTGGAATATATTACCTGAAAAATATACGTATATGTATGTAAACATATTGCCATTGACACAGAGTGTGAAGTCTGTTACAAGAGCTGTATCTTTGAATAGCAGTTCCTCATTTTTAGTGTAAATAACATTATATAAAGTATTTGTCCTAAAAAGTAAACACTACCCACCCATTTTTCTGTGTCTCTTTTATTGATTAATTGTCATATTGATTCATTGCTTGCTACCTTTAAAATAGAAGGCAAAAACCAGACTAGGCTTTAGAAAATGCCATGTAGGGAACATTCTACTCCAACCAGCAAATGCTTAATGCCCATTACATTTCTTCTTTCGTTAGAAAGTGGATTTCTTTTGTTAGATTTATACTGAAATCTTGTCTCTACATCGTGGCATATTCTTACAATGGAAAACTAGATAGCATTGAGAGCAAACTGTTGAAAGCCATTCTCAATAACACGGATGAATCTTGCAGGCATGGTGTCGAGTAAAGAAGAAAAACGGAAGAGTCTCTGTTCTGTGATTCTATTGTAAAATACTAAAACTGGCAGAACTAATGTACACCGTTAGAAGTAAGGGTATTGGTTACCATGCAGGGGAGGGCTTTGTGATGGAAAGGAAGGAGGGTGGCCTCTGAAGTGCTGGACACATCCTTTCTCTTGATCTGCGGCTACTTTCACACTTGTGTTCACTTTGTGAAAAATCATAGATATGTGTAATTAAAACCTATTTGTGCGCCTTTATTTTTATTTTCCTAAAACAGTTAACATTAGGACTGAGTCACATGTCATTTATGAAAGCGCTCAGTGGACACTGCATTCAATCAAGTATCAGTAAACATTCTCTCCTAATACGTTTAATACTTGCACCCCCAAGTATCTTGCAGATAAGGGCTTTGCATACTCTCTGTCATACCCATTTTAATACATGATACATTGAGGCAGTGCCCTAAGATCTCTCAGGACATGTCTGCTCGCTCGCTCTTCTCCTACCCTGCAGGTATTGACAAACAACAAATAGTAGCCGGATAGAACTTCTTTCTCAGGTTGCTGTCCATGAGTTGGTCCTTGCTGAAAATGCATGCACACGTATCAACTGTGTAATAGTACCCATCATGCACTACTGATGGGTGACCAGTAGCAGGATGGAGCTCATAATAAAAAACAAACTACGATCAGAGCAAAAAGCCCTTCTGTTTTTTCAACTGCCAGGAAAAGCATTGCTTAAAATTGGGATTTGGCAGGCCCTCTCAAAGAAAATAATATGAAATGATTTCCTGCATCATCAATTTACTGATCAGGGCCCAGTGGCTATAAACATTGTGCTGAGGAGTTTTTTTCTGCCTCTTGAACTAAACAGTGTTGAGAACTGATATAATCCCTAGATTCTCTGAATTTGCATTTCCTGCCAATTGTCTTAAACTAAAGACTGGATAATTTTTAAAGAACAGAATCAAACGTGACTACTTTTATTTGCCAGGTTTTTGTCTAATTGTGGTCAGTCTTTTCCTCTGGTTTGCTCACTAATGGTAGCCAATGTCTTTCTTACGTTAGTATGTATTATTTATTGCCCGACCTCCTTACCACATTGAAGTTAAAGGATGGTCATTGAAGGATTGGGTTTTCAGTGAAAGCATTATACACGGGGACTAAGCATCCCTAGTAATTATTATCATGCATATGCATTGCATGCTTGGGCCTCCATGTCTTCCTAAAAGAATTCCTGTGGCAAAGCATTTTATGGTGCCTGGAATTGCTTTGCATTTACTTTTTTATCAATACAAATAACTATATTAAGGTTTGAAGATCAATGTTGAACCTACTTTCTGAAATCGTAAATAATCAGCTTTTCCCTAGTGAAAGCAAAAACAGAAAACCTTAGAGGCCTATTGTAATTGATTTTTCTTAGAGCTGCAAAAATGTTTGTGAAACAGCAAGAGAAACAAAAGAAACAAAATCTAAAGCAATCAGGTATGACATTTCAGAAGATGGACTTGTTTATCTGGAGATGAAACCCCAATCACAGAATCCTTCTTAACTAACTTTATGATAGCACTTCCTCAAAATCAATGATACAGCCCCTCCACGTTCATGAAATGAAAGACAGTCCTGCTGTGTTAAACACTGATGTGAGGAAGAAATGCTTATTTTGATGAAATAAATGGAAGTCTAACATATTGGTACTGGTTTCCGTGATCCTCATATCCTAGTCTTGCTAACCTGCACTTGGATGCTGTACCCATCATTCATGATGGGTTTTATTAAGTAAACAATATTAGCAGCCAGAAAGGCACCTAACAGCAAGCATGTGTTATTTCTAAAAACTAATATTTTTAAGATGAGTGATGGTATGGTTGGCCTACTTATTCAAGGTTGTTCTAATGAATACTGGGCAGATTCGTTTTCTTAAAAGTGGAGGTGTTAATAGATAACATAACTGAAGTCACGGAGTTTCAAGAAGTTTTAGACCTTAGAAATAATTATTCTTCCAAAAAGAGTACAAAGGGTCAACAGATGTGTGAACGAATGTTCAACGTCACTAATCATAAGGGGATGTGCAAATAAGATTGCATTGAGATATCATCTCATACCCGTTAGGATGGGTGTTATTAAGAAAAACAAGAGATAAGCGTTGACCAAGATACGGAGAAATTGGAATCTGTGTACGCTACTGATGGGAATGTAAAATGGTGTAGCCGCTGTAGAAAACGAGGTTTTTCAAAAAATTTAAAAAAGACTAGTGTATGATCCAGCGATCCCATTTCTATGTATATTTCCAAAGGAGTTGAAATTGGTATCTCAGACATGCGCTCTCATGTTCATTGCAGCATTATTCGTGATAGTCCCGACATCAAAACAATCTAAATATGTATCAGTGGCTGAATGGATAAAGAGAAAGTACACACATAATGTGACACTGTATTTTAATTTTACCAGAATTTAAAAATTCTAGTTAGTTAACATACAGTGTAGCATTGATAAAAATAAAGCAAATTTGAGGTACACAATTGAATATTATTCAGCCTTTAAGAAGAAGGAAATACTGCCATTTGCAGCAACGTGGACGAATGTGGCAGACACTATACTAAGTCACTCTGACACAAATACTGCATGATCTCAATTATATGTGGAAGCTAAAGTAGTCAAATTTACAAAAGCAGAGAATAGACTGGTGGTTTCTAGTGGCCTGGAGGGAGGGGAAATGGGGTGATGTTGGTCAGAGGGTATAAACTTCCAGACTTTTTCTGTGACTATAAATCACAGAAAGCATGCCTATGAAGCTAGTATAAAATGAATTTAATTCTGCAGAAAGAACTTAATTATCACTGTTTAGGTAATTCATCCATCCGTCCGTCCATCTTTGTATCCTTCGTTTATTCATTTAACACTTCATTCATTCACCAAATATTTAATGAGATTCTCCCATATGTCAAGCACTGTGCATATAAGTAGCTTTTAAGAAGTTGTGTTTGGGGGAAGAAAACTGTGATGACAGTTGAGAAACCCTAAATATTTGAAAGCTGTAAGAAAACGAAGAGCTTGGAACTTTTTATCAAGCTAAGTGTCTTCAACTACCTTCCAGATGCTTTGCCGAGTAGGTGCATTAGAGATTGCTTGCATCTCATTTTGGAGCCGTTACCAATGGTGTTAGTAGTTTCATTTAGGAAGATGGCAGTGGGGTTTTTCAGTTTCCGTTTCTGTTTAAACACGTAAACGATGTACTTACAGAAGACAGTGTATAACTTGCCACGATGTTTTGCGCAATATCCTTCATTGTTGACCACGTGATTAAGAGAAATGGAAAGTATGATAGCACACCTGGAATGAGAGCATACACGTTCTCTGTGAAGTGCTGAAAATGATAGAAACAACAGAAGAAATTTCTTGACAAATACCCATCAGGGGATGACCACTTAGGAGTCCGTGGCAGCAGCATGAGGGGGCTGTGATAAGCTCACGCAGTATCATGTATTACCAAAGTCCTTCCTGCACCCGAAAGAATAATAGGCAGGCAAGCTCGCTGCAGGTAACCCCTGTGTGGATGCTGCTTAAGTGTCTCACTTGCAAAGCACGGTATTTTATGCAGAGCCTCATTTATTCTATAGGGGAAATGTGTGTAAATAATTAGAGGACACTGGTAAACTCAAGATCTTGATTTTTTTTTTCATCATTGGAGCTACAGGTATAGTTGTAACTTTCAAGTGTCTCAGTGGGTTCAAATTTAATTTTTAAATTAAGAAGCACCATTTAAAGTGTTTTATTTTAAATCCACGTAGAGAAAAGTTCCCTAACAGATAACCTAAGAGCAGGCTGATTACTATCCTAGTTAATATGAAACTAAACATCCTTTGAGCAGTAAACATTAGTCCACTCCTTGCTGTATACATTATGCTCAGGACTCATCTTTGTTCGGACTTCTCGCTAATGGGCTGAGGAGGGCCGCGGCACCTGGACTTGTTGGGGAGCTTCGTACTCTGGCTAGGCGAGTTCAGGATTCTCCTGTTGATTCTTCCTCGTTGTCTCATGTTTATGTGTCCTTTTAATAGACATTCACACAGCGACGAGGCTGTAAACCTTCTCTCCAGATGGCAGACCCCTCTTTGGAGCAGTGTTTGTAAAGGTCCCTGCCCAACCGACAACAGTTTTTTCCTTTCTAACATGCTTATTTGCTGCCATAGAGCAATGGGAGGTACCAAATTTGGGCAGTATAAACTTGGCAATTCATGTATAATTGTTGGCTCATTGAGCCAGGGGTATTTTCGGTTTTATGACTCAACTCACTTTTATACTCTCGCTGATGAGTTTTCTGGTACCTAAATGTAAACCCAAACTGCTTCCACATTCATCAGTCATTTTTCTTAGCCAGACGTGTCTTAAGCTGTCTCATGCAACATGAACAAGAAACAACTGAGCCATTGGATGAGCAGCTCCTGCACTGTCAGTTTTAGTGTTTTTGAATGAAAATTACGTTTAAAGAAGTACACAGATCGTAAGTGCATATCCATAAAGTGAATGTCCATAAAGTGAATGTATCTGTGTAACCAGCATTCATAGCGAGATACAGAATATTACTTAGAAGATTCACTCGTGCCCATGGAGCCACAGTCTTCTTCCTAGTATAAACACTGTCATGACTTCTGAACCACAGATTAGTTTCTCTCAGTTTGAACTTTGTAGAAATGAAAAAAGTTCAGTTATGTATTCTTTTGTGTCAAGCTTCATTTACTCATAATTTTGTTAGCCATGTTTATCCTTGCGCTTGTGAGTCGTTATCATTTGTTCATTCTCATTGCTCTCTAATATTCTATTGCGTGAATATACCGTGATATATTTACCCATTTTGCCATTGATGGACGTTTGGGCCCTTTCCACTTGATCGCTATTACAAACAGTGCTGCCGTGTACATTCTTGTCCATGTCTTTGGGTGCACGTGCCTTTTGACCTGTCTCTTTCTTGCTGTAATTAGAAGAAAAATTATGAACTAAAGCATAAGTACCCATCTAAAAATAAGCTCATGGTGCTATTGTTATTTGGGAGTTGGTATGTGACTAATTGTATATTGGACATAACTCCCTCTGCCTCAATGCTTTCCCTCAGGAACCCAAACTCATTGAGTAACTTAGCAAAATGACTCCAAGGTTCTCCTGTTCTCATTTGAAAATCAACCAGAGTTTAGTTAGGGATGAAAGCAAACTTTAGGATAAAAATATGCAAGGTTAAAGCCACATAGAATAGCACAGCCAAAAACACTCATTAAAATTACTCGTGGACAAAAGAGATTTACACTAATTAAGATGACTGGTCACTGTAAAGTGGGTTAAGAGGGAAGATCGACTTAGTACCAAATGGCTTCATTTTATGCTTTTACATCAGACCTTTGAAATATTTTCAGTTAAGGAAATGAAGGGAAGGTAAAAAAAAAAAAAAAACCTCATAGGGAAACAGATAAAATACCATACATAGACCCAAGGAGATCCATTATCATCATTATGGCAGCATTTCCAATCACATTTATGAATTTGGACAATTTTTATCACACTTGTTGTTAAGGGACAATTGAGCAGGTGCCACTTTATGAGCTACTAATTCTTTAGTAATTCCCAAGTGGAGGATACACACACAAGGGTCAGTTATTATGAGTCTAATAGAAATGCTGTGATTAGGAAAAATGCAAAGTAACATTAATCTCCCCACTGCTCTCTTCAGCAGCGTTCAGCTGTCAGTTTTAGTCCTGAGGAGCTTGGAGACCAACAACATGGCCAGAGGGTTTTGGATTTGTTACATCAAGGGCAGGGTGAGCTGAATATTTTTAAAATAACTTTATGAAACTAGTTCATAATTTTAATGTTCTAGGAATATTTAAGGGGAAAGGAGATTATAAGTATGATTCCTATCATTGAAATATAGATTCTCTATGTCAGTATATTATCCTGAAATTTTCACCTTCTAGTCCAAAATCATGTTTAGTTTAGACCACAAGTCGTGATTCTTCTCATGGTTCAGTTTCATTGTTAATGAGACTAAGCATGGGGCATTTTATTCAGGTGATAAGGCATTTGCATTCTTACTTCTCATGGAAATCAGAACAGCCACAAGTCATTCTAAAAATTGTAATAATAAATGTGAAATAGTGCCATCATGACGCATTTGGCATTTAATAAGGTTAGGTCCCTTCTAGCCTGTGTTTGTATGATATTGACATGTAACCATCATTTGCTCCATATGGGTGGGGCCGTGGAAATGGGAGGAAAAGGAAGGAAAGATGGAAGAGGCCTAGTACTTATTAATGGCTTGTTATGTGTGAGGTAACAAGCTCAGTATTTTGTATGCGGTAGCTGATTTAATCATTTCAGTAATGCCACAGGATATGATTTATTAAGCTCCCTATGGATTACAAAGTTGAGATTCAGCAAGGTTAAATATCTTGACCATTGTTAGTTTCTAGTGAATGGTGGACTCTGGAATCAGAGCCTTACCTACTTTCCACCAAAACTTTTCCACTACGCTACTTGGCCTTCCCTTTTTAAGGGCTGATTCTTCATAGTTAAGATCTTTAATGTTCTTTGGGGAAGCTTGAAAGGAAAATGCTCATAGCTAACCTCCCAGTGCACCAAGCATTTCTCCACATTCAAGGTCATTATGTGTCATACCAGTTTTGATACTAGCAATCTTTTTTGAGAAATATCAAAATATGCCTACCACCTTCCAGTTATGGGGCCCAAGACAAGGAAGGCTCAGCCAGCAGCTATAGGCCAAGGTGGGCCTAGGTCAAGCTGCAAAAAAGGGACAAGACTGCTACAGTTTAATGTCTCCAGGCTGACAGTGCCTCTCACTTTAGAACAGTCTACACCCCCATTTCCATACTCCTTGCTCCCACTTGGCTTTGTTTTCTGTATCCGGTCTCTTCCAACTCCAAACCATCCTCCAGGCTGCTGCCGGAGACTTTGAGGTTCACAAAATGCCTACCTGACCCTGTCAGTCTTGTTTGAAAAATGCTCGAATCCCCATGGAATGACAGAGTTTCACCTTCTTAGATTAGCACACAAGAATTGGGGCGTCTTCTTTCTTCCCTGGCCTTGCCTCTCCCATTGTCTCCCGGCACCTTCACATCTTTCTCTCTGACCATTCTGAAATAATGTGACAAGCTGCTGCATATCTGCAAGCCTTTGTTCATGCAGTTTTACGTGCCTGGAATTTCCTTCCTTCTTTTTTCTCCTCAGTGAATCCAACCTTGTCTTTCATAGTTCAGCTCCAACCTTTAGACCTCAGTGTCTGATTTTTATGTACTATTATGTATTCCAATATAATAGCATGATGTTACTGAATTACAATAATTTGACTCTATTTCCCATTACACGGTAAGCTTGTCCAGGACACGGGCTGCAGTTTCAGGTATGTGTCTTTCTGTACATAGCGTGAGAGCATGGGCTCTGTATCTTGGTTCTTGAATTCAAATCTAAAGTCTTCCCCTTGTTCACTGACTCACTTCTCCCTTCTGAGCCTCGCTTTTCTCATCTATGAAATGGAGCATTCACCACCTCGTGGGATTACTGTTGGGATTAGGTGAGATTAGCTTGTGTTGATAAAGCACGGTGTCTGCCATATCTTAAGTAGTCAATAAATGTTAGTTATTACTATGATGAGAAGGGCAATAACTGTTTAATGAATAATCATTCTCAGAGAATGATAGGAATTAACCATTTGATAGTGGGTTTTTTTTTTTTTTTTGCACACAGAGGATTCTCTACCAGTTATTTTTTTGTTGTTACTGAAGTGTAGGTGACCTACAATGTTATATTAGTTTCAGGTGTACAACGTAGTGATTTGACAGTTCTGTACATTACTTTTCACCACAATAAATGTAGTCACCATCTGTCACCGTATAGTGTTATTACAAAATTAGTTTTAAAATTTAATTTTAAATTTCAGTATAGTTAATATAATGTTATATTAGTTTCAAGGGTACAGTATAGTGATTCAGCTATTCCATAAATCACCCTGTGCTCATCACGACAAATGCACTCCTTAGTCGCCGTTACGGTATTATTGACTATATTCCTTATGCTGTATTTTTTTTTTTTTACCTCTGTGGCTTAGTTATTTTATAACTGGAAGATTGCACCTCTTAATCCCCTTCGCCTGTTTTGCCTCTCCGCACCACCCACATCACCTCTAACTACTACCAGTTTGCTCTCTGTGTGTATGAGTCTATTTCTGTCCATTCATTTGCTTTCTTTTTCACATTTCACGTATAAGTGAAATCAAGTGGTATTTGTCTTTCTCTGACTTATTTCACTTAATATAATACCCTCTAGGTCCATTCATGTTGCTGCAAATGGCAAGATCTTGTTCTTTGTTATGGCTAATAGTCCATTATATATACAAACAGTGAATATACATCTTGATCCGTTCATCTATCAGCAGACACTTAGGTTGCTCCCGTGTCTTGGCTGTTGTAAATAATGCTGCAGTCGACATAAAAGTTCATATATCTTTTCAAATTAGTGTTTTCATCTGCTTGGAATAAATACTAGAATTACTGGATCATATGGTATTTCTGGTTTTAATTTTTTGAGGAACCACCATTGTATTTTCCATAGTGGTTGCACCAATTTACATTCCCACCAACAGGGCTGAGACTTCCTTTTTCCCCACATCCTCACCAGCACTCGTTATTTGTTGTCTCTGATAAAAGTCATCCTCACAGGTGTGAAGTGATGTCTCATTGTGGTTTTTATTTGCATTTCCCTGATGATTAGTGATGATGAGCATCTTTGCTTGTGTCTGTTGGCCATTTGTATGTCTTTGGAAAAAATGTCTATTATGGTCCTCTGCCCATTTTTAAGTTGGATTATTTTTTTTTTTGGTGCTGAATTTTGTAAGTTCTTTATGTATTTTGGATATTAGCACCTTGTCAGATTTTTCATTTGCAAATATCGTCTCCCCTTCAGTAGGTTGCCTTTTCATTTTGTTGATGGTTTCCTTCACTGTACAAAAGCTTTTTATTTTTGGTGTAGTTCCAATAGTTTATTTTGTTTCCCCTGCCTGAGGAGACATATCCAGAAAAATGTTGCTGAGGCCAGTGTCCAAGAGATTATTTCCCGTATTTTCTTCTGGAATTTTTATGGTTTGAGGTCTAACATTTAGGTCCTTAATCCATTTTGAGTTTATGTTTGTGTATGGTGTAAGAAAGTGGTGGTTTTTTTTTTTTTTTTTTTTTTGCACGTAGCTATCAAGTTTTCCCAACACCATTGATTGAAGAGATGTTCTTTCCCCCATTGTATATTGTTGCCTCCTTTGTTGTAGATTGATCATATATGCGTGGGTTTATATTTGAGCTCACAAGTCTGCTCTTGGTTTGTTTTTGTGCCAATTCCATACTGGTTTGATTACTGTAGCTCTGTAATATAGTTTGAAATATGGCTTTGTTTTTCTTTCTCAAGATTGCTTTGGCTACTGAGGGTCTTTTAGGGTTGTATACAAATTTTAGGATTCCTTATTGTAGCTCTGTGAAAAAATACTGTAGGTATTTTGATAGGGATTACATTGAATCTGTACATTACTTTGGATAATATGGATATTTTAGCAATATTCTTCAATTCCATGAACATGATGTATCTTTCCATTAGTTTGTGTTATTGTCAATTAATAATGTTTTGAAGGACTTCCACCTTTGTCACTCCTATTAGAGGAACTCTTAACAAGAGGTAAAATTTGCGGTATCTAATAAAGAAAGGAAACTAAGATGTCTTCTAGTATCCTTGGTCTGTTTGGCAGATGAAGTAATTGAGGCCCTGTAATATCACCTGTATCATGTAGGGTTTGATAAGACAGGCAGGAGCCTTTTTAGTGACATGGAATGAGGGAATTTATTATAGGGATTAGACCTTGGGCAGAGCTGGCGGGGAAGTCTATGCAAAGCCATCGCTTTCATGTCTGGGGGTGAGTCTGCAGTCACAGTGGGTGAGCAGAACCAGCAAGTAAAGCCAGACGTGAGGTGGAGGAGCATGTGGACAAACGAGAACCTTCATAAACAGCTGGAACCCCTCTGGCCAAACTGAAACTCCTGTTTATCTCCCGCTGCCTCCAAGTTTGATGATTCAGGTCACCTGAAAGAAGAGACAGTGCCTTTTGCCATTGAGCCACACGTATGCCTAGTCCAAGACTTGGAGACACTGAAGAATAAGATGTGGTAGGAGCCCAAGGAGCCGCGGTCTGGTGGCTACTGGTGCCGACAGGCCGAGTCAGCAGACGGTAATGTGTCTGTGCGGCCACAGTACGTGGGGCCCCGTGGGGCCCTTCAGAGCAGAGAGGCTGCTGCTTCCCTTTCACCTTCTAAATCTCAGGTGAATTTCTCTTGTGGCCAACTCTAACCTGGCGAAGTGAATTATGGGACGTGCAGTTCCAGGTCACGTAAATTGGCACACCTTAAAGCTCCCACATCAAATAACAACTCCACAAATACACAATTGTAGAGCTGGCCCAAGAACCCAGTGTTCTTTTCATTGGGTTATGCTTCCACTGATAATAGTATCAACTGCAAGGCTGTTGGAAGGATTTTACTTTGGAAGGATTAAGTATGAAATTTTTGAAGATAGATGTCAAATCGCTGGATTTCTAGCAAAAGCCATCCCAGACTTGCCAGTAATTCTCATAAAATTGTATCTTGTAGCATCAAATGGTCTGTGAAATCATTTAAGCCTACTTTTCTTACTCAATAGGGTACCCTTGTTGGAAAAATTCAGCTTAACGCTGATCTATAGAGCATTCCTTCCATTTGTTGGCAGAATGGAGAAGATGGTTTGCAAAGTTCTGATGCTTGCGAGGAACTTGGGAATCGTTCAGTTTTGGTCAAAATCACACAAACCTATATACCCACGAAGCTTTTTGGTTTTCCCAAGATGGACTCATTTAAGACCATAGAACCACACACAAGTAGCCACATGCCATTGTTTGATTTTGTGAAAACTCTTCCAGCACTCTAAACCCCAAACTTGGTGGCGAGGAAAATTTTACCCGTCGGAGAATCTAAATTTCTATGAAAACTTTGGTTTAAGCAGCTTCATCCAACTAATTACATGTTGCTCAAAAAACTGCACGAAAAATCGACTGAACAGACGCTCAACCAAGAAGCATGACTTATGAGGAACCACCTCTAGGTGGCCTCAGAGCTCTGTTTCTGCTCTGACATCTTTGGGTTCTTATTTAAAGTCTCCACTCACAGAGAAACTCTAGCACATTTTGTGATAATTATTGACTTTATGCCAAGCTACATGTCCTCCCCCCTTTCGTTTCCATTTTACCTTAATCGTAACTTTTTAGAGTGCTCAGTTTTGAAAACATTTTTTCAGTTCATCCCATAGCTCTTGTTTTGCCTTTCTTATGAATGTTTTAGCTCAGAAACATGAATCAATCAAGTCTTAGAACACTCTGTAGTGTATATACTGCGTAGGGCATCTTTAAAATATCCTGATGTTTTAGTTGTCATTTGCTTTGAGGAGGAGAGTAAAGTGTGCCTGGAGCCATTTTTTCCCCATGATAAAGGGCAGATTCCAGGAATCTGAGTCCTTCATCTCTGTGGATGAACCTTCACTTAAAGGACTTGGATTCTGCACACGAGGCTCCCCGTGGCACAGGCCGGCTGACTCACAAGGTATGTTCACCTTGGTGACACAGCTGGGTTTTCAGGGGTTTGACTGAGATATCAGAAACTACACTTTGAGGATAGAAGCTGTCTTCACAGTCTAGTTTTGGGGCAGTGGTTTTTTTGAATTGGAGACCTAGAGTTCAAAGTGACTTTCTGTATGGAGCCAGTGTCAGGAATGTTGATGCAAATCTCAGCTCACCTCCTCCCCTGTGTCTGTTTTTTTTCCCCCCTTCTAGGATCGGTTCTGCCGGCTGATCTTGCTAAAGAATAAAGTTGCTAATTCCCTCTATGCTATTAAGTGAAACAGGGATATTTACTGATAGTCGAACAGCCCTAATTCCCCAAAGACATTTTCATCTAGTAAGATGTTCTTTCGTGTTAGAATAAAGCAGTGCTTGAGACCTTGGGGTTTAGAGTTAGGGAGATGTAGACTGAGCTTTAGCTATGCCACTTAGTAGCTGTGCAGCCCGGGGAAAATCAGTTCATGTCTCTGAGCTTTGTTTCCTAAATGATACACCATAAACACTACCTCCGAGACTCACCGCAAGGATCAACTGAAAGGTCAGTGGATATAGTGATTGGCACTGAGTAGGCATGCCAGAAGTGGTAGTGGCTCCTACTGTTTTTATTACTGTTTATATGGAAGTAAAATTACAATGGCATCTGATAGGAGTCAGTTGAAAGCACAGGGTCTGGATTCATATCTCGTGTTTCTGTCTGACATTATCGTTTATGAGATGTGAGACCTTGTGAGACCTTGAGTAAGTTGTTTAACCCTTAACCCTCTATGCCTTTGTCTTCTTTTCCGATGAATGGGGAGAACAGCTACTTTTTAGGGCCATTGTGAGGAATATATATCTATATCTATATACAGATATAGATACAAAATTTACGGAGGGCCTAGTGCGTGATAAATGCACAATACGTATTAGCTCCTGTCTGATCACCCTTCAGAATGAGCAGCTCACACAGTTTTAATCCATGTATTTTTTAATCCATGTATTTTTAATATTTGTTAGAAAAACTTGAGGAAATAACCACTCTGATTTAGGATAGTAGGCTATGAAGAATCAGCTCCTAAGCAACAAACTGGACAAGTTTGGGGAGCAGGACAGAAAAAGTGGCTCCTGCATCTTTCATACATATCTTTTCCACCTTGCTTTTCCTTTCACTCGTACCAGAAAGTTATTATAGGGGATAAAATATTTAAGGAGGGTTTATGGCATTTTAAATATCAAAAATTTCAGGAAAAGGAAAAGCTGGGAGTGGCATCAGAGATCAGTGAGTGTGCATTACACATATGAGAGCCTGTTTAAAAATACAAAGCAGAAGCGCCTGGGTGGCTCACTTGGTTGAGCATCCGAGTTCAGCTCAGGTCATGATCTCATGGCTCTTGAAGTTCCAGCCCTGAATTGGGCTCCCTGCTGTCAGTGCCAAGGCTGCTTGGGATCCTCTGTCTCCCTTCTTCTCTGCCTGTCCTCAACTGACTCTCTCTCTCTCTCTCTCTCTCTCTCTCTCTCTCTCTCTCTCTCTCAAAAATAAATAAACATTAAAGAAATAAATCATGTCAGTTCTATCCATATGATAGAATGCTATGTAGCCATTACAATTAAGACAAGTTTTTACAAGTTCTAATTTAGTGGTGAGTGAAGAGGTAGTGAAGATAATGTACACCGTCAACCCATTTTTATCAAAAATATTATGTTCATGGAGGCTATTTGCTAAAATGCTACTGTTCTTTTTTTTAATTTATTTTTTAATGTTTATTTTTAAGAGAGACACACAAAGTGTGAGTGGGGGAAGGGCAGAAAGAAAGGGAGACCCAGAATCCGAAGCAGGCTCCAGGCCCTCAGCTGTCAGCACAGAGCCCGATGCAGGGCTTGAACACATAAATCGTGATATCGTGACCTGAGCCAAAGTCGGATGCTTAACTGACTGAGCCACCCAGGAGCCCAGTGTTCTTAACCATATAGTGGGTTATAGGTATTAAAAAAATTTTTTTAACATGTATTCATTTTTGAGAGACAGAGACAGTGTGAATGGAGGAGAGGTAGAGAGAGAGGGAGACATAGAATATGAAGTTGGCTCCAGGCCCTGAGCTGTCAGCACAGAGCCCATTGTGGGGCTTGAACCCCCAAACTGTGGGATCATGACCTGAGCTGAAGCGAGACGCTTAACTGACTGGGTCACCCAGGAGCCCCAGTGTTCTTAACTAGCTAGTAGATTATAGATAATTAAAAAATAATTAACATTTATTCATTTTTGAGAGGCAGTATGAACAGGGGAAGAACAGAGAGAGAGGGAGACAGAGAATCTGAAGCAGGCTCTAGGTTCTGAACTGTCAGCACAGAGCCTGATGTGGGGCTCGAACCCACAAACTGTGAGATCACTATGTGACCTGAGCCAAAGTCGGGTGCTTAACTGAGACACACAGGCGCCCCAGTAGGTTATAGATAATTTTACAATTTTCTTTGTGCTTTCCATGGTTAGGAACTTTTTAAATGTGATATTTTTAGAATTGAGAAAGTCAGTATATATGTACTGCAGTGCTTAAACATTTGCCAAGAAAACTATGGTAGGCAGAATAAAGAGCCCCCCAAAGGTACCCACACTGTCGTCCCCAGAAAATGAATGTTACCATACATGGCAAAAGACACTCTGGACATGTGATTAAAGATTTGTTTGAGACTTGGTATGGAAAGATTATTCTGGATCCTCCAGTAGACCCAGTCTAATCTAATGAGTAGTTAAAAGCAGAGAACCTTCATGGGCTATGATAAGAGAGAAATGTGATGACAGAGGGTCAAAGAGGTGTGATCTGAGACCTCACCAGCCTTTGCTGACTCTGAAGGTGGAATAATGAACCACAAGACAAAGAATGCTGATGGTCCCTAAAGTTGCAAAAGACAAGGGAACAGATTTTCCCTTGGAGGCTCCAAAGAGTTCACTTGCTGCCTGCACCTCTGCCTTAGCCCAGTGCGGTCAGTGTTGAACTTCTAAACTAAATAACTGAAAGATCACAAATTTGTGTTGTTTTAAGCTGCTGAGTTTATAGTAATTTGTCACAGTAGCAACAGGAAACTAACACAAAAACAAAGCTAAATATTTCCCAGTGTTCAAGGTTTTTGCTAGTGTGTACACCCTCTGCCCTGATCAACAACCAAGTTGCTTTCCTTGTCTACAATGTCATTAAAATGATAAACGTTGGGGCGCCTGGGTGGCTCAGTCGGTTAAGCGTCCAACTTCAGCTCAGGTCATGATCTCGTGGTTCCTGAGTTTGAGCCCCGTATCGGGCTCTGTGCTGACAGCTCGGAGCCTGGAGCCTGCTTTACGCTCTGTGTCTCTCTGTCTCTCCTGCACTCATTCTCTCTCTCTCTCTCAAAATAAATATTTTTAAAAAATGATAAACGTTAATAGTAGTAAAAACTTCTGCAGTCATCTCATTGAAGACTTAATATTTCATACGTGAAGAAATCAGGGCCCACAGAGATGTGTGACGTAGCTGTTGAAAATTAAAATGCCCAAAGTTGCAAGCCTCAGGGAAGTTTGGCTCACTCTGATTTATACATTGAGAAGTTTTATTATCTCCCCTAACAAGAAACAGGGTGGTCTTCTCCACAGGTTATCAGAACTCAGTGGCTGTTGGCGATTCTGTTGTCTCTGGCTCTTGGAAAGAGGAGTGTCCCAGCCCCAGGCCACACATCACACGTGAAGAATGGGGGCAGTGAGGAATAATAGTTTGTTAGACGCTTTAGCTACATGTGTTGTGATTCTGAACATGAAGTCTAGAACCAGATTGACTGGGTTCTAATAATGTTGCCACGTAGTACCTGTGTAACCTTCCTTGTGTAACCCGTGTAACCTCTTTGTGTCTCATTTTCCTCCAGCACAAAATGGAATGAGTACATTTTTCCTGCCTCACTGAATTGTTGGAGGATCAAATGAGTTACTGTAGAGAGCTTAGAACATTATCTGGCACGTGGTGAATACAGTAGCTACCAATTTATTCAAGTCTCCTTATATCCACATCCTTTTTTTTTAATAAGAAATTTGTCAAATTGTTTTCCATACAACACCCAGTGCTCATCCCAAAAGGTGCCCTCCTCAATACCCATCACCCACCCTCCCCTCCCTCCCACCCCCCATCAACCCTCAGTTTATTCTCAGGTTTTAAGAGTCTCTTAGGTTTTGGCTCACTCTCTCTCTAACCTGTTTTTTTTTCTTTCCCTCCCCCATGGTCTTCTGTCAAGTTTCTCAGAATCCACATAAGAGTGAAACCATATGGTATCTGTCTTTCTCTGTATGGCTTATTTCACTTAGCATCACATTCTCCAGTTCCATCCACGTTGCTACAAAGGGCCAGATTTCATTCTTTCTCATTGCCACGTAGTACTCCGTTGTGTATATAAACCACAATTTCTTTATCCATTCCTCAGTTGATGGACATTTAGGCTCTTTCCATAGTTTGGCTCTTGTTGAAAGTGCTGTTCTAAACATTAGGGTGCAAGTGCCCCTATGCATCAGCACTCCTGTAGCCCTTGGGTAAATTCCTAGCAGTGCTATTGCTGGGTTGTAGGTAGCTCTGTTTTTCATTTTTTGAGGAACCTCCACACTGTTTTCCAGAGCAGCTGCACCAGTTTGCATTCCCACCAACAGTGCAAGAGGGTCCCGTTTCTCCACATCTCCTCGCCAGCATCTATAGTCTCCTGACTTGTTCATTTTAGCCACTCTGACCAGTGTGAGGTGATACCTGAGTGTGGTTTTGATTTGTATTTCCCTGATGAGGAGTGACCTTGAGCATCTTTTCATGTGCCTGTTGGCCATCTGGATGTCCTCTTTAGAAAAGTGTCTATTCATGTTTTCTGCCCGTTTCTTCACTGGATTATTTGTTTTTCGGGTTCCACATCCTTTTTAAAAAAAGTTTATTTACTTTGACAGAGAAAAAGCGTGAGTGGGGGAGGGGCAGAGAGATAAAGAAGAGAGAGTGAGAATCCCAAGCAGGTTTTGCGCTGCCAGCCTGGAGCACATTGTAGGGCTCAAACTCAAGAACTGTGAGATCATGACCTGAGCCAGAGTCAGACGTTCATCCGAATGAGCCACCGGGCACCCCCTCATAACCACATCCTTAGGGTAGACCCCTTGTAGGCTGACTTTGGGCTCAGCCATGTAGCTTACTTTGATCCTTGAAATGATCCCGGGCATGACCCAAGCAGAGATGTGAAATGCACTTGCATATTAGGGCTTGCCTTTTCTTGTTGCTCTTGAACATTGCTATCGTATATAGCAGCCCAGGGTAGCCAGCTAGAGAGGAGAAACACAGTGCTTCTGTTGCCCTGGCAACAGCTGGCCCTGTGAGTGAAGCCATTCTAGATCTGTTAGTCGCCAGTCTTCCCTCCAGCTGACTACAGACACCTTTGTAAGCCCAGCACGGATCAGTGGTGTCAGCCCAGACCTGAAGAACCTGAAAACCCAACCCATAGAATCATGAGATAAATTGTAGATTAAAGTCTTTCAGTTACAGGATGGTTTGTTATGTAGCAAAGGCTAGCTGATACAGTAAGCACTCAGTAAGAATTAGCTCTCCTTTGCTGCTCGTGAGTCAGTCACCAAAGAGGTGATTATTTAAATGATCATAACAATGATTAGTGTAGACCAGAGACTCTCACCCTGGCTATGTCTCATTAAGTGTATGTGATGCATTAGCAAGCGACAGAAGTGATTCTTGTATGCATCCAGAGTTGGGCGTAATCGTTTGATCTGGAATATTTATTGAGAGGGAATGGATGCTGGGGTGTCAGTCATCAGAATCATTACACGCATGATCACATAGCTGGTCAGTAGCAGAGAGATGATATCGACTAGTTCTCCTGAGCCCCTGCCTTGTATTTTTTTCATCACTGCATGCTGTGGGAGAGGGTGATACCCCCAGGCATTCACAACAAGTTAATTATTGGGCATATTGTCCAACAGCAGAGGCAAACTTGTTCACACTGTTTTTCTTTGAGCTGCACATATTCTGAGGCAAAATAGAAAACTTCAGATACCATTACTGAGACATTTTTTCTTTTTTGCTGCATGCCCAGCAGCTGGTGAGTGTTCAGCATCAGATATGAGAAGTTAAGCTGAATAAACTGGAGGAAAACCTTCTAGAGAAAGCAAGCTCAGCTTAAAAAAAAAAAAATGCTACGTTTGCCGACTCCAGAGCCCAGGACAGCTTAATAAAATTGAACAGAGGAAAACTAATTAAACACTTTAAACTGCTATTCTGGGGCTCACCACAACAACACAAATCAAAAGAGGAAATATTCAATTATTAGTAGCAGCTGGGTTTTTGTGAAAGTTTTTTTTTTTTTAGTTAAGCCAAGTCTCACCTCTTGCTACTGTTTCCCAGAGGGCCAACCGATTTTTCAATCTCCAGAAAGTACTTCATTGTAAATTTGCCCACAGGGATATTCAAAGAAATCCTGATGGCCTAATGCATAGCTCTGAGCTCCTCCCTTCTTTTTTCAAAAGCATTCAGGGTTCCCCGTGGCTTTTCAATAACCTTGATTTGGTAGACAAAACCTTTTGTGATATGACCCCTACCCCTCACCACTCCATACCTGTCTAGCTTTCTCTATTACCCTACCTACTAGTAGCCGGGATTCTTGACAAACTGTGGGGCTGGCTCATTGTTCCCTAATTAATCCTGTTCTCTGCTGCCTCGATGTCTATGCTTATGCCTGCTCCACACTCACCTCTTTCATATATCCTCACCAGCTAAATAATCTGTTATTCAAGCCCAACCTCAAATGCTAATTTCATGAAGACTTTCCTTATTTTTTGCCAGAATTCACCAGCCAGACCACCTGAAATAAAAGTATAGTTTAAGGTTTGTTTAACTTACTGTGGCTTGGAAGAACACATATCAGAGAAACCATGGATATTTGAACTTCTGCTGGGTGACTGTAAGGAGGGTTTGAGGAGGCGAGGGTCATTTCTGGATTGGGTGCTGTCAGGAAGCAGGAGCCACTTGGTAATGGGATATTTTGGTAACTTTTATAAAAGAGGCAGCAGGATTAAAGCAATGTGAGGGCGGTCATTGGTGAAGAAGCTCGTATTAGAAGAGGGAGTTACTCAGTCACCTCACTTTTGCAGAGTGTTCTTGCCTTTATGGCTCTGTCAGATTATTATTTATGTACTCTGTGTACACGTTTTCTTTATATTCCCTGTGTGTTGTTTATGTTCATTTGGGACATCTCAGCTCTCAGGACTGTTCGTTTGTCCATCCTTCCTTTCTTCATCCAGAGAGGAGGAAGAGGGAGTGATCCAGGGAAGGGAAGATGCCGAGAGAGAGAGAATCTCAGGACTTGATCCCACGACCCTGGGATCATGACCTGAGCCAAAACCAAGAGTCGATTGCCCAACTAACTGAGCCACCCAGGTGCCCCTGGTTTTAAGGTTTCTAGAATATGCAACTAGTTGTGTCCATCTTGTCACAGTCTCCATCATACAGATGTGAGGGAAATATTGCACAGATACATCAACATTGGCCATCAAAGATTGTTCCTTTTGGTTTTTAGTCAAGCCTGAATCTGTTGTATTTCACATTAAAAATACAGTTTGTTGAAAAATGCAGTGTGTTTTGCAAAAGACGAAAACTTGGCATGACTGGGCTCGTAGACCTTCATGGAAGAAGCTGAATAGCAACTACCTCTTTAGACATGCTTTCTCCAGTCGACCCCAGTCTTGGCCACTCATACAATTAAGGCTTGTCCACTTTTGTTGGCCTCCTGTTCGCCGCCTGTGGCCCCTAGGGTTGTCTGGCACTGTGATCTCTACTTACTCTGTTTCAGAGTTAAGTAAGGGACTGTATTGAACACTGGAGGAAGATCAAACAGTGACCTGTAAACAACCAGATATTAGACATTAGGCTCTGTGGGCCAGACTGTCCGTATTCAACTCTGGCATTGTGACAGGAAAATAGGCAGAGACAACATACCAATGAACGATCTAAGGCCCAATAATTTGTTTGTTATTGAAGTATAGTTGACATACAGTGTTATATTAGTTGCAGGGCCACAACGTAGCAGTTTGAAAGTTTACATATTATACATTGTTTACCACAGTAAGCGTAGTTATTTTCTGTCACTAAAATCTGTTAGGATATTATTGAATCTATTCCCTACGCTGTACTTTTCATCTCTGTGACTTATTTATAATTGAAATTTTGTACCTCTTAATCCCCTTCACCCACTTTGCCCATTCCCTCACCCTTTAGCTGCCAGTTTGTTCCCTGTGTTTATGAATATTTGTTGTTTTGTTTGTTCATTTGCTTTGGTTTTTAGAGTCTACATATAAGTGAAATGATAAGGTATTTTTCTTTGTCTGATTTCTTTTCTTTAGCAGGTCCATCCATTTCTTTTCTTTGGCACAGATAACAAGATTTCATTCTTTTGTATGGCTGAGTACTCTTCAATTGTGTGTGCACACACACACACACACCTACTACATATTCTTCATTCTTCATCTATCAGCGGGCACTTGAGTTGCTTGTAAATAATGCTACAGTAAGCATAGGGTTGCATACATCTGTTTGAATTAGTGCTTTTGTTTTGGTAAATACCCAGTAGTGGCATTACTGGATCATATGGTATTTCTGTTTTTAATTTTTTGAGAAACTTCCATACTGTTTTCCACCGTGGCTGCACTAGTTTGCATTCTCACCAACAGTGAATGAGGGTTACCCTTTTCCACATCCTTGCCAACACTTGTTATGTCTTGTCTTTTTGATGATAGCCATTCTGGCTGGTAGGAAATGATTACTTATTGTGATTTTGACTTGCATTTCCCCAATGATTAGTGATATTGAGCATGTTTTCAAGTGACTGTTGGCCATCTCTATGTCTTCTTTGGAAAAATGTAAGTATTCCAGTCTTCTTCCCATTTTTAAAGTGGATTATTTGTGGGTTTTTTGGTGCTATGTGAGTTATTTATATATTTGGGGTATTAATCTTCCATTGGGTATATCTTCTCCCCTTCAGTAGGTTGCTTTTCATTTTGTTGATCTTTTCCTTCAGTGAGCAAACACTTTATTTTAGTATAGTCTTGATAGTTTATTTTTGCCTTTGTTTCTCTTGCCTGGGGAGACAGAGAAAAATGTTTCTAAGGTTGATGTCAAAAAATTACTACCTATGTTATGTTTTGGGAGTTTTATGGTTTTAGCTCTTTAATCCAATTTGAGTTTATTTTTGTGTAAGACAGCAGTCCAGGTCAACTCTCATGCTTGCAACTATCCAGTTTTCCCACCACCATTTAGTTGAAGAGACTGTCTTTTCCCCATTGTATATATTCTTGCCTCTTCTGTCATAGATGAATTGACAGGAAAATTTATTGCAGTCCCTGTAAAAATACCAATTGCATTTTTCACAGAACTAGGACAAATAATTCTAAATTTGTATAGAACCACACAAGACTCCAATTTGCCAAAGCAATCTTGGGAAAGAAGAACAAAGCTGAAGATATCACAGTCTCAGATTTCAAGATATACTATAAAGCTATAGTAATCAAAATGGTATGGTACTGGCACAAAAATATACATAAAGATCAATGGGATAGGATAGGGAGTCCAGAAATAAACCCAGTAAAATTTTATTTACAAAAACAAAACAAAACAAAACAGGTGATGGGCTGGATTTCGTCCACAGGGCTAGTGCTAAGTTTGAGGCCCATTCTTGCTATTTGATCACAAGTCAGTGACCATCTCTGGGCTTTGCAATTTTCATCTGTAAAATGATGATAATATTACTTGTTTTATGTATGAGGATTAAAATGGGATATAGTTATGTGAAAAACCTTTTAAAATACGAAGTGCTGGGGCGCCTGGGTGGCGCATTCGGTTAAGCGTCCGACTTTAGCCAGGTCACGATCTCGCGGTCCGTGAGTTCAAGCCCCGCGTCAGGCTCTGGGCTGATGGCTCAGAGCCTAGAGCCTGTTTCCGATTCTGTGTCTCCCTCTCTCTCTGCCCCTCCCCCGTTCATGCTCTGTCTCTCTCTGTCCCAAAAATAAATAAACGTTGAAAAAAAAATTAAAAAAAAATACGAAGTGCTGTATACTTAAAATATATTATTAGCTTACTCTGTTTTAGAGTAGAGAATCGTTGCTCTTTCTGCAGCGAGACTTTGGTAGATGTGAACATGTGCCATACGGATCTCCCTTCAAGGGAAGGTCTGCTGCTTAGCGGTGGGGTGTGTGCTCAGCAGGCAGCCTCCACTGTCAGCTCTTTCATGGTCAGCCTCTGCTGCTGAGAGCTGCCCCATGCATGCCATACCTCATGGTGACTGAGCACAGCAGAGGTGTACAAGTTCAGGCATTGCAGCCTCAGCTCTGATAACCAGTACCCACTGTAGAGCCCCTTGCCAGGCTGGCCAAGAACCAGTGAAGGACCTGCATGTCAGTTCACTTTCTCTGTCTTCTCAGCCATGATTCCTCCCCCTTCCCTTCAGGAGTTGGTCCTTAGTAAATACCTTGTACTCTTATGTCCATGTCAGGGTGCGCTTCTGGAGAGTGCACCGAATAACAAAGGTAGTTTCCTGAGGTACTAGTATGTGTGGTGATTTTTGTGTGTGTGGATCTCCTTTATCCATTTCAAGAACGTAGCCAGGCTTTGTCTTGAGGCTATTGATGTTCTCCGAGGACAATCCCCCTTTCTGTCCAGAATCTGTGATGGAAATATGCTTGGGCTTTAAGGGTGTAGGTGGAAAGATGGGTTGAGAGGTAAGTGGCCAATGCAGAGGGAATGGGATTACTTTGGCCTAGGGAGGAATCGGGAATTTGGGGTCTCTGTCCCACCTGTCCACCATGTGTTTGTACCAAGACCTGTCCACCATCTGTTTGCAACACCTCAAGAAAACCTCAGAGGGAACAGGCAGAATTATGTAAGACGGAGAGTCTAAAACTGGGAGATTGGGGGACCGATGCCAACAAAATTCCTGGGCGCATGGGCCCTCTTCAAGGGAACACGTAGGCTTGTATCGTGAACAGGTCGTCACCAGGATGGGATTGAGAATCACATTGAATTTATACTTCAAAAAATAAGGTGATGTGATATATCTTGTATAGCATAGTTATTGAGGAAAATCCAGTCTACTGCCTGCGTTTATATCCCTTTAAAAATATTTTCATGTAAGTGACTTCGTTGAGTTTTGAGAAAATCGGCAACAAGGGTCTAATCACATATTCATTTCACAAATGTATATTAAGCATCTACTACATCCCTGGCATTCTGCTGGCTGCATCGTGATGAACAAGATAGGTATGGTCAGCAGAAAGTATACAGCCACTTTTTCTTCTGCCACTGCCATCAGCGTCTCAGGGCCAGGCAGCTAGAATCACAGGAATGTGACAGGGCCTTCAAAGACTGAAGGGATCAGTGCAGCCTCCTGCCACTTCCTACAAGACTCCAATTCATTTCACTGCAGATAATGCACCTCAGAAGCTTCTCTTGCTGCCAGCACCTGTTACTCTCTACTTGGGGGCTTTCTCTAGCTGCATAAACATGGTCAGCTCATGTGCAAGGCAGGCCTGAGGGGTGTGTGTGTATGTGATGGATTGTGGGTATAGTGTGGAATTGATGTAGTTGGAAACAGCCCTCAACCACTGGAGATGGGAGTTGGTGGATAAACACCTCTGCTTGCTTGTTCCTTGGGTGGGAAAACTCTGAAATATGCTCTGCACCATCTCCCATAGGTCCTCAGTGGGATTCACCCACAGGCGCACCCTCCCCCAGCCCCCCGCCAATAATATGCTCATTACTGCAGTCTATCTTGGTTTCCTTCTTTTCCCTGTCTCGTTGTCTCCACTCCTGTTCCAGTGATTCCCAGAGTTACCTTGCAAGTAAACTACCGAAATCCCCATCCTTGCACCTATTTTGGGGGGAGCCTGAACTGAGATTCCCACCACCTTTAGGCTTGCTTCAGCCTAGGAGGAAGGGGCTCTGTGGCCATTACCACAGGCACCCCAGCACTATATATGCAGGAAAGCCCCATCTGTAGGTCCTTCTTGATAAATTTGTGTACTTTAGAGTAGCGAATCTCTCAGCACTTTGATTGACATATGGCTGAAAACAGCAAGCAACTAGTTTGCTTTTGTTCCTAATGAACAGAAGCCCAGTGAGGGAAGGTTTGTGTTATTTCTTCTTCCATAAGCACTAAGCATAATGTTAGGTACCAAGTAAGTGCTCAGTGATGGAACTGAATTTCCTTCCTGGGGAGTTAGTCCCTACTTGTAACTAAGCAGTCAAATAGGTCTCTTAAGTGATGTTTCTAGATCTTCTCTAGAGCCTGCAGAAATGGTGTGTGCGATCTCTTGAGGGAAAGAATTGAATGTCTCCAGTATTTTTATGAAGTCTTTGGGCATTTCTATGCAAAATCTCTAAGCTGGCATGATCAAGAGTAGTCTAAGGCAGGGATCAGCATACGTTTTCTGAAGGGGGCCAGATAATAAACATTTTAGGCTTTGTGGCAAGAAGTCTCGTTGCCACTACCCAACTCTGCCTTTTTAGTGCAAAAACAGCCAGACCCATTCCATAAATGAATGTTCCAATTAAATATTATTTACAAAAAACACCTGGCTGGTTTTAGTCCACGGGACTTGGTTTCTGACCTCTTGTCTAGGGCAGTGTTGTCTAGTAGGACTTTGCAAGATGAAAATATTCTGCAATCAGAGATACCCAGTTTGGTAACCAATGTGTGGCTAGTGCTACTGAGAATATGAATTTATTTTTATTTACATTTAAATAGGCCCACGTGGCTGGTGACTAACCTACTGGGCACCGCATGGTATTGTTTTGCCAATCCTGGCAAAGCCCGAACCACTTAATCATATCTCCATCAACCTTTCTGCCCCACCTGCTTCTTCATTGGGAAACACAATGATCAAAATAACGGAAGTGAAAACAACATATGCTCTGTCTTCCCAGTGAACCTGCCAACCTCCCTCTTGCTTTTGGTGTGGTTGGCTGAACATGATACACGTGGAGGAGACAAGCCTTTATTTCTTCCCGGGCACGCTGAGGCGTGAGTAAAACTCTTAGGCATGTAGTTCACGAGCTGCGGTGTCTCTGCCAATAATTCAGACATCTTCAGGTGGTCTTGGATAGTCGTACAGGCTTCATCAAGGTTGGGGCTTCAGTTTTTCATTCTCAATCAGCACTTCCACTTTGCTCGCACTGTCAGCTCCAAAGTTCTGACCTTTTAGCCGCTGATGTCTCAATTTTGGCAAGCTGAGTTTCCACCCCCCTTCTCCTTTTTAAAGTTTGCTTTTCAAAACCAGCCTAACAGGGATCATTTCAGTGTGTGATGAAGTAGGCACTTATTGAGCAATAAACCTGTGGATTTATGCTTATGGGTTTCTAGAAGCAACTTTGCCACAATCCTGTGAAATCTCGCTCACAGTTCATTGAGCTCTGACTGGATCTTGAATTATAGTTGATGCTCCAAACAGAAAGTAATATTTGTCACATTCTATAACTCTATGTTCTGCAGCTTTGGAATACCGTGCATTGCTTTGACAGATTCACTCGGCCAAAGCTGAAGTAACTCTTTACATCCTGGATCCCACAGTTCTAAGGTGCCGCTCTGTGTTTTTACAAATAATTTACGGATAGGAAAGCACACACATCGAAACTTGATGCGTCTTCACCAGCAACACAGTCATGGAAGCAACATTCAGGTCATTCCCATCCTTACTTTTAGCAGCATAGGTAATTGTTTTTGGTGGTTTTTTTCAGATTACATAAATCAGTTGTCTATATAGATGAATTTGTAAGAATCATTCCATCTATTTCACTATAGTTCTAGATTGTGCAGTCTCATTAACATAAGGCATTCCATTATAAGACTATTTATCCACTTAGCTCTAGATTAAATTGTGTTTTCTGAAGGTTGGAACAATTGTAGACAGCGCTTCAAATGACCATTCTAGTGCATGCCTTTGGAGCACACGTACAGAATTTCTAGATCATTGGGTATGCACATGTTCGCGTTAGGATAGCCTGCCAGTTTTCTAAACTGGTTGAACCATTTCACACTCCACTGACAGTGTATGGGAATTCTAGTTGCTCTGCAGCCTCACCAACGCATAGTGTTTTCTTGTTTCTTTTCACTGTTCCAGTTGATGGGTGGCACCATATTGTGGTTTTAATTTGCATTTCCATATTGATGAGCACTTTTGGACATCTTTATCAGCCATTTGGCTATCTGTTTTCGTAAAATATCTACTAAATCTTTTGCCCAGTTTTCTGTAGAAGTACTTTGCCTTATTTAATTTTTAGATTTTGTTTTTGAAAATGTGATACACTCAAAAGTCCAAAACCAAAAACACCTTTGAAAAGTTGAGCAAAATGTATTCCTCCCCCTGCCTCCTTAGTCCCAGGTTCAGTCAGGTCCCACTTCTCCCTTTCCCACAAGAGACTACTTTTTATTAATATTTTTATTTATTAGTTTTATCATTTTATTAGTTTCCTGTGCTTTCAGGGCTTCTTGATGAGGGTGCTCCTGTTTAAATGTGAAACAAGGGTTCCATGGAAATTGGCAGAGTCAGGACAGTGGCCTCACTTTGAACAGCCCAGGAGGTGTTTCTTTTTTTATTTGATTTGTTTTTTTTTTTTTTGCAGGGCCAAAGCTACATTAACCACAGTTGAGATGATAGCTGTTATGTACAACCATAGATCAAGAGGCATAATTTGCGAATCAGTCCAGATCTGAAAAACAGGATATGAACATGTCATCTAATGCTTCTGTTTTGTCAGGACTAAATAATTGAGTCTATTAAACGTAAAGCGTAAAAATCAAATATCTAAGTTGTAAGTCAGTCGCTTCATCCTCGAAGCTGTAAATTCTTTCAACAGAAAGATTCATCGGCATCGTAGGACTTACATAAGCAAAGATGTATGATTTGCTGTAGATTTTCTGACTTAACTGATGCTAGGCTCTTCACTCTTGGGTTTCTCACTTACTTGCTACTAGTAAGTTGGACACTTAGAGAGGTGCATTAACTCTTTTGAGCCACCGGAGTAACTTTACCACCCAGAAAATTAGTATAAAGAAGATTGCTTTCTCTACAAATGTTCCTTTTTTTGCAAGCTGGCTGAAGTGCTAAAGTTACACTTTGAAGCCAAATCAGATAACCTATTCATGAAACTTTGGAGTTCCGTGTGTGCACAGTACCCCACTGGTCGTAATTCAGACTTTAAAAGAAAAGCACCATGTGCTGTGCAAGAGTTGATTTGCCCAAGGTGAAACGATGTCAGAAGTAGCATATAGATAGACCACGTATGACCACAAGCGATCACGTGCATATGTTTGAGACTATTTAAAAAAACCTTACAGCACAAAATGATCTTAATTGCCACTCAGCCATGCTAGGAAGGCCCTCAGACTTCTCTCAGACTTTAATCTGGGAGAACCCCAGGTATGGATGTGCATCTTTGGGGAATATTGGTTGGCCTTTGGGGATAAGGCTTCTTTAAGTATATTTTTTTTAATGTTTATTTATTTTTGAGAGAGAAAGTCAGACAGACAGACCGAGTGAGAGCAGGGGAGGGGCAGAGAGAGAGGGAGCCACAGAGTCTGGAGCAGGCTCCAGGCTCCCTGCTGTCAGCACAGAGCCTGACACAGGGCTCGAATTCACAAACTGCGAGATCGTGACCTGAGCTGAAGTCAGATGCTTAACCGACTGAGCCACACAGGCGCCCTGGGGATAAGGCTTCTACCTTGAGGAATGTTAGGTTCAAATTTCCCTGAGAAGCGTCTAAACACCTGTATTTCTCCTTGAGAGAGAGGGAGAGAGAAAATCTAACTAGAGCCACTGCTGAGTCAGAGAAGCAGTTGAATATAGGTGTAATCATACACCTAAGAGACATAATACATCAATGGGAGAATAGCTTAGCTGATACCAGGTGTCATACAAAAGAAAAAAAATATTTTTTTGGTATTTAGGCATCCGAGCTAGATGCCAAGACTCTTGACTTATTTCTGATAGCATTTTAAGTAAGTACTTCCATTAATTTTAATGAAAACTAAAGTCTGATAATCATTGCACCCAGTTATCTAGACTTATAACATTATTATATATTAACACAAATAAGAAATGAATTATGTAATATATTGAAATTTTTTTTGTAACAGCTAAAAAACCTAGTTATTATATAAAATCATATAATTATAATATTTTTAGAACATTCCATCGTTTTCAAATTATAAACTAATTCACACATTTATTTTAACTGCCTTTATTAATTTTTAAATTATTTTTTTAAAGATTATTTATTTTGAGAGGGACAGAGCATGGGTGGGGGAGAGGAAAGTGGGGGGGCAGAGAATCCCGAGCAGGCCCCACACCATCAGCACAGGGCCTGATGTGGGGCTTAAACTCATGAAACTGTGAGATCATGACTTGAGCGAAAACCAGGAGTCAGACGCTTAACTAACTGAGCCACCCCAGTGCCTCCTAACTGCCTTTATTAAATAAGGCAGTCTGTTAGGCCAAGCAGAATATAAAATTTGTGGGTCCCAGAGAAGATGTAAATCAAGCTAGCAGAGAAATAGTGTATGTTCTGTCTTCCTACCTTGAGCAGTAAAGAAAGGGCTGGTCTCCTATTATTTCACTCATATGTGGAATTTAAGAAACACAACAAATGAACAACAAAGAAAAAAAAAGACAAACAAAAACCAGACTCTTGAACACAGAAAACAAACTGGTGTTTGTCAGAGTGGAGGTGGGTGGGAGGAAGGGTGAAAGAGATAATGGGATGAAGAGTACATTTATCTTGATGAGCACCGAGGAATGTATAGAATTGTTGAATCATACTGTATACCTGAAACTAATATAATGTTGTATGTTAATTATACTTCAATTGAAAAAAGAATACAAATAGTTACAACAATAAAAAAAAAAAAAGGTTGGTCTCCATTCTGACCCGTTATCTTCTCCTCCCGTTGGCTCTGTTCCAAAAGGAATCACATACATAGACACTTGCACACTCAACCCACATGCCCAACCTCCATCCGCCTACGTCCTCTGCAAACAGCTGCTCTTAGCCAGTTCTCAGACCCAGGGCTGCACACACCAGCAGAGTGTCCACCCTCAAATGCATTGGATCAAGAGAAAGGCTTGCACACACCTTGGAAGCTGAAGTGTGTTCCAGAGTGAGTTGGGAGAGACCTGAGTTCCAGGTAAACCTCTTACCCCTAGATAGGGGCAGAGTTGGTAGAGGACCAAAGCAGGCCGTCAAGAGTACAGGAAATAGGGCAGGATCTCTTCCTGTCCTGTTCTAACAGTACTACTATACCTGGGCTGCTAGGTGCAGTGGGAATGGAAGGTAAAGAACAGCTTTCGTGCAACTTGCAATTTAATTGATGGAATGAGCTTCTTATAGGAATGAACACAAGTCTCCCACATCTCAGCAGGAACTTAAAAGAAATTGCTTAGGGCAACCTCTTTCACTATTTTGAAACAGTTCTTCAGTTTTTAAGAAATATTGGCAGGCAGATTGTCTTTGGAAACTTCTCTGATGCCCGCGCCCCTGCATTACATCTCTAATGACAAAGCTCATGAAAGATGGACTTTATCACCTACATTAGGAGTTGTTCAGCTTTTTCTGTAAAGGGCCAGAGAGTAAATGTTTTAGGTTTTACAGGCTGTATCACATAGTACCTGTTGTGTATCCTCAACTCTGCCTTCGTAGAACAAAGGCATACCTGGACAGTGTGTAAACAAATTTGGAATAGCTGTGTTCCAGTAAAACCACATTTACAGAAGTAAGCAGTGGGCTGGATGTGGCCCATAGGCCCTATTTTGATTTATTAATATTATGACCAAATAAGAGAGATAGAAAAACTCTAGGAGAAAGAGGCAAATATACATATTCAAAGGGAGAAGTATATTTTTAAAGAGAAGAAACAGTGTCATAAAACAATATACTCAAGGAATAACTGCAGATATATGGATACACAAAATACATAGAGAACAGCAGTAGGAAATAGAAGTAAACAGAGGTCCACATGATGATCGTTCTTAGTTGTATTTATATATTTTTACATATGAATATGTAGAAACCCTCTCTTTGCCTCATTTTAACTTAAAAAATTCAATTTCCTATGCTAAAAAGGAAGTAGCAGTTTATTTTAGAGAAAGTAGTGATATTTTCAAATAGTATCTGATTCTTATAACCTGTAGTACTTCTTCCATCAAAAACTTGGAATGCCATTTTTAAAGTTTAAAATGTAATTCTGATAAGAGATTATCTCAGGGACTTGGTCTAACTAAACAGAAGACTAGATGGAGCCAAAGAAGTAGAACATCCTCACCTGTGACCTAAACATCTAGAATGACCCTGTTTCCTCTCTTGAATCAGGGAGATAATTACTGGAAAAACACATGTTTTGATGGAGGAAAATATTATTGAAACTGAGATCACTTGAGTTTAGGATGCTTTCAATAATACCATGAACTTCAATTATTGTTTGCTTTGCATCGGCTGGCTCTCTGCAGCCAGCCACAGATGAGGTTTTCAAGGACATCTGCATTGTGGAAAACTTCAGCCAATGTATCCTTGACATTTCACTGGGGGGAGAGGGGAGGGGAAGATGTTTACTAATGTGAGAGCTTATTACACATTGCATTTTACCTTGAGATGGTGTTGATTCTGTCTGATATGTGGATAGTCCTGAAAGTTACGTTTGATGATAAAACTTATGTTTTAAGTTAGCCTATTACTGGAAAAACATGCATTTCTGGATCTGTGGAAAGGACGTACTGTCTTTTTACAGTGTTTTCCTAAAGAGCTGATGAGCTCACAGACCATCTCCACTAAGTGTGTGTGTGTGTGTGCGCGCGCGTGCGTGCGTATATTTGTTTCCCCTTCAGCCTCACTCCTACAATATTTAAGAACTAACATATCTGATCATTTTGGTATTCCCTTGGGCACATATCAGTTTCATTTGCTACAGGTTGTATAGATGAAATGCTTGGGGTCAAAACTAGTGAAAAATTCTATTGTTGGTAAGAAAAACTTCAAAAATAAATAGAAAAATCTAACCCTAAGTCCTGGGTCCATCTTAATATTCAGTCATTGATAATTAAATCCATTGTTAGGACTCCAGATTCTCTAATCTAACATGGAAGAAGAGGAGTGAGTTGTACAAGGCCCTATGACTCGTTTGTCAAAGACAACAAATTCAAATCTTAAGACTCCAGCATCATTTCCGCCTAGCTGTTACACTGCTCCCCTTTTCCATATTGTTCTTTCCACTGTTCAGTCTATGCATTCCTTTAAAAAGCATTCATTGCAGTGAGACATCACCTCACATTTGTTAGGATAACTATTATAAAAAAGAAAGTTAAGTGTTGGAGAGGATGAAAATAGAAACTTGTACACTGTCGGTACGAATGTAAATTGGTGCAGCCACTGTGGAAAACAGTGTGGCGTTTCCTCAAAAAATTAAAAATAAAACTACCATATAATCCAGAAATCCTACTTTTAGGTATATATCCAAAGAAATTGAAGTTAGGATCTCAGAGAGATACCTGTATCCCTGTGTTCATTGCAGCATTATTCACAACAGCCAAGATAAGGAAGCGACCTACTTGTCTGCAGAGAAATGAATGAATACGGACAATGTGGTATATACATACAATAGAATGCTAGTCAGCCTTTAGAAAGAAGGAAATCCTGTCATTTGTGACAACATGGATCAACCTGGAGGACATTAGGCTAAGTGAAATAAGCCAGACACTACAATGATTCCACTTACATGAGAAATCGAAAATAGTCACACTCATAGTATAAGAGCAGAGTGATGCTTACCAGGAGCGTTGGGGAGGGAATAATGGGGACCTCTTAGTCATAGGGTACAAAGTTTCAGTTAATCAAGATGAATAAGTCCTAGAGATCTACAGCCTAGGGCCTATAGTAAACAGTACTGCGTCGGATACCTAAACGTTTACCGAGACAGTCACAAAACTAATGTTATAATCTTGATAAAACAATGTGCCAGGTGTTGTGGGAATATAAACGTGGGGAAGACCCATTCTTCCCGTATTCATGAGTGATACAGTTTTCCTCAGACTGACTCATTTTAGCCGTAAACAATGAAGCCGTTTCTTTGCTTTATTCGGTGCCCTACTGATCTATGTGGTTCCTACACTTGGTAATTGTCATACGTTCAGCCTGTATTTTCTAAGTATGTACACTTTATCCTTGAAGTGATGGAATATAAGACATGGAATTCGCAGTCTTTAAGCAGCTTAAAACTGAAAAGAGAGTAGACTTCAGTGTACCTTAATAAAATCTGCAAGAAAGCCAAATAAAGTAAGGCATGAAAGAGAAGAGAAGGTGGGTTGGAAGGAAGAAAGGTGTTATAAATAAGAATGTTTCTGGAAAAAGTGAAGACAGTATAAATTCTCTGAAGAAATACAACAAGTAGTTAATATTATGAATGTAAATACATTTTTTGAAGAAAATTTGGGATAGATATAATTGAACGGAAGAGAAAATAAAAACCCCTGTAGCCCCACCATCCGGAGCTAAGCATTGATATTTTGGTATCCAGTATTTTCACAAATTTCTCTTAGGTACACAAAACACAATTTTTTAATAGAAATTGGGTTCATATTGTAGATACTATTTTGTAATCCACAGATTGTACCTGATAAAATGGTGTTGGCACTTTATACTCCATTGATTTTTTTTTTCTTAACTGAAAAAAATCATTTACAATTAACAGTGTTATATTAGTTTCAGGTGTACAATATGATAATTGAACAATTGTGTACATTTCTCAGTGCTCACCAGAAATTAGTATACTCCTGATTACCTTTACCTGCTTCACTCATCTCCCTGCCCACTTCTATTCTGGCAGCCACCAGTTCTCTGTATTTGAGAGTCTGGCCCTTTATTTATGTATTGTTTTCTCTGTTCATTTCTTTTGTTTCTTAAACTTCACATAAGAGTGATATCATATGGCATTTGTCTTTCGTCTGACTTATTTCACTTAGTGTAATACCTTTGAGGCCCATCCGTGTTACTGCAAATGGCAAGATTTCATTCTTTTTATTCCTGAGTAATATTTCATTATAAATAGATGCCATATCTTTTATCCGTTCATCTGTGGATGGACACTTGGTTTGCTTCCATATCTTGGCTATTGTGAATAATACTGCAGTAAACATAGGGGGGTGTATATATCTTTTTGAATTAATGTTTTCGTTTTCTTTGGGTAAATACCCAGTAGTGAAGTTACTGTATCCTCTGGTAATTCTATTTTTAGTTTTTCAAAGAACTCCCATACTGCTTTCCACAGTGGCTTCATGAAAGTGAATTCCCACCAACGTTGTACAAGCATTCTCTATTCTCCACATCCTCACCAACACTTGTTATTTCTTGTGGTTTTGATTTTAGCCGTCCTTAACTTTTTACTATTTAATTCTCTTGTAAAATGGGATTTTATAGTAGTACATATCATATAAATAATTTATTAAGTCAGTTCCCTGTGTTCATCATGCAGGCTGATTCCAGTATTTTGTACTCTAAGTAGCGCCATAATAAACACACTTGTACATATTTCTTGGTTTGAATCTTTGATTCTTTCAGATTCCTGGAACTTGAATCATTAGGCCACACTTGAAGCTTTTGATGCACACAGAGCAGTCACTTCTCAGAAAAGTATAGCCATTTTAATCCCATAAATGATTCACCCTAGACAATAGCATTACTACTTGTACAAAATCCTTTCAGAAGCACAAATTAAATATCATTGTTAAAATTTGTGTTCCTTTGGTTTATAATTATGTTTAATATATTATTATTATCTATCTGTATTTTTCCATTGCGAGTTGTTTTTAATGTCCTGAAACCAATCACCAATTTTTATAAGTAGTGCTTGCTGCTTTTTCTTTTTCCAAAAAATCAAACCCGTATACATGAAGATACTTAAAACTATTACAAATAGTTTGTCTTTTTCTGTTAAATTTCTTTCAGATGCTTCATGACATGGGATAGAGAGGTGTTTTTTTTTTTTATCCCCTTCCCCTAAATTTTAACCAGTTGTCTCAAAGCAACTTAATGATTAGTGGCCTCTTTCCTCAGTGAATATTTCCACTGAAAATTTCACAGGAATCACATACTAAATTATTTTATGTACTTGGGTTTATTGCAGAGCTTTTTATTTTATTTCACTCAAATGATTATTCTTGGATTCATTTCACTGTTAAATTATTGTTATTTAAAGGTGTTATATTGGGGCGCCTGGGTGGCTCAGTCGGTTGAGCGTCCGACTTCGGCTCAGGTCATGATCTCGCGGTCTGTGAGTTCGAGCCCCGCGTCAGGCTCTGTGCTGACAGCTCAGAGCCTGGAGCCTGCTTCAGATTCTGTGTCTCCCTCTCTCTCTGCCCCTCCCCCACTCATGCTGTCTCTCTCTCTCTCTCTCAGTCAAAAATAAATAAAACATTAAAAAAATTTAAAAAAATAAAACAAAATAAAGGTGTTATATTATTGGTAGAATGAACTTCACCATTCATCAGCTCAAGCATTTTGTTGTTGTGTTGGTTGTTGTTGTTTTTCAAAAATATCTTGGCCACTTATTCATTCTACAAACACTTATTTGGCTGTACCATTTGCTTTGCTCTGTTTCAGGCTCTTGTTGATGATTTGTTCTTTTGATAACATAACAGCATTTACTGTTTTGTTATAAAAATACATTTCCATTGGAGACATTTTCGAAAATGTAAAGATACACAAATTGGAAAATAAAAATACCTACAGTCTAATTACTAGTCTTAATGCTTTGGACTACAAATTTAAGAGTGATATCTATTCAGTAAAGTGGATATATTTTTTAAACATTTGCTTAATATATGGGCCTCTTTAATTTTCATTTAAAATATACCACGAACATGTTCACATGTAACTAAATAGTTTGACAACACTTTAATGATTTAGTTGTTTTCCCTAATATGTATCTACCATAATCTATATGTATTAGATGTTTTCAGATTCTGTTATAAAGTATGCCATGATTAATTTCCTCATACATAAGTCGTGTGTCTTAGGATTTCTTTCATATATATTCCTGGAAGTAGCTCATCTATTTGAATTTTTCAGAGGAAATTTAAAACAGTTTTGTGAAGTTTCCAAATACCTCATTGGTATTTCCATTTAAGTTCCTCAGAGAATTAAAAATAGAAATACCATATTATCCAGCAATTCCACTATTGGGTATTTACCTAGGGAAAATGAAAATATTAACTAAAAAAGATAAATGTACCCCTGTGTTTATTGCAGCATTATTTATAACATTCAAGACATGGAGGCATTGTAAATGTCCATCAGTAGACAAATGGACAGGAAGATGTGGTATATATACACAATGGAATATTACACACCCATAAAAAGGATGAGAGCGTGCCATTTGAGACAACATGGATAGAGTGAGAGGGTATTATGCTAAGTGAAGTAAGTCAGATTGTGAGAGACACATACCATATTATTCCATTCATAAGTAGAATCGAAAAAAATACAAAAAGCAGATTCGCAACTGTAAATACTGAGAGCAAACTCATGGTTGCCAGCGGGAGGATAGTGAGTGATTGAGCAAAATGAAGAACAGGAGATACAGGTATCCAGTTATGGAATGAGTAAACTATTGGAATAAAAAGCAAAGCATAAGGAATACAGGCATTGATATTTTAATAGCAAAGTAATAGGACAGATGGCAGCTCCACTTGTGAGCATAGCATAATGCGTGAACTTGTCAAATCATGAAGCTGTACACCTGAAACTAATGTGACATTGTGTGTCAACTATGCTCAGATTTTAAAAGTTGCATTTTAAATTCATACATTGTTTTTTGTCCTGTTGCCATCTTTAAATATTGCGTTTTTCTTTTTTTGCTTTGGTATGTGATTCTCCATTTGTTCCATTATTCTTGCTTTAAAATATTTTAATTTGGGGGGCACCTGCGTGGCTCAGTCGGTTGAGTGTCCACCTCTTTAAAAAATTTTTTTAACGTTGATTCATTCTTTGATAGAGACAGAGTGTGAGTGGGGGAGGGGCACAGAGAGAGGGAGACACAGAATCAGAAGCAGGCTCCAGGCTCCAAACTGACAGCACAGAGCCCGACGCGGGGCTTGAACTCACAAACCGCGAGATCATGACCTGAGCCGAAGTCAGAAGCCCAACCGACTTGAGCCACCCAGGCGCCCCGAGTGTCCACCTCTTGATTTTGGCTCAGGTCATGATACCAGGGTCATGGGATCAAGCCCCATGTTGGGGCTCAAATTGGGGCTCCACACATAGTGCAGAGCCTGCTTGAGATTTTCTCTCCCTCTGCCCCTCTTCCCCGCTCACATGTGCTGTCTCTCCCTGTCTCTAAAAACTAAAAACATTAAAAACAATTTAATTTTCCTTTAAATAAGTCTTCTACTGGGGCTCCTGAATATCTAAGTCAGTTAAGCATCGGACTTCGGCTCACGTCATGATCTCATGGTTTGAGTTCAAACCCCACATTGGGCTCTCTGTTGTCAGCACAGAGGCTACTTCGGATCCTCTGTCCCTCTCTGTGCCCGTCCCTCCCTCCCTCCCCCCTTCCCCCTCAAAAATAAACATTAAAATAAATAAATAAATAAATAAATGTTTTATTGATAGACGTTGTACTTGGGTTTTTAATATTTGATGTTGCTACTGCAAATGGCATCTTCGTTTGGCATTATTAGGTTGTAAGACATGGTTCAGAATGCCTTCTGTTTTTACTTCCATTTTTACATTTTCACAGCTTTTCCAGTCAGGCCTTATGTAACAAGAATAGTCACTAAGGAGAATGATACAACAGCTCTACTCGTACACTGTATCTGTGATTCAGCTCCTCCCTCTTGGCTTCTCTGCCCGAATCTTCTTCTCCCTGTCTCATTGCCTCCCCTGCTTCTCCTCTCCCGATCAAAGTGACTCTTGTCTTTTGGCTTACACTAATTCCCTTCTCTCTTTTTTGGTGTCAGCTTCTTACATGTTCTAGTGATTATGTCCTTAAGTATGTTCTTATTCATGCAGAGGATCTGACTGGTTCATAGATAATAAATAAAAATCACCTCGTTTAGGCAGGCCAGAGGCTCCTGGCTACCCTATGCGAGGCTATATCTGGGTCAGGAGCCAATCTGTGATCAATTTTCTGTGGCTGGAAAATAAATACATGTAGTATAAAGCATGGCAAACTATGCTTTGGATGCTTGCTTAGGAAGGTGGCTGTGGATACAGTGGGTACTCAGTGTTGTTAATAAAGGATTTTGTTTTATTATATTTGTACTAATTATTGTTTTACAGAAGTAGTAATAATTTTATATTATTTGTAGCCAGTTGCTTTGTTGAGATTGATTTTTATTCTAAGAGTTTTTAAAGTTTCTTCTCTTAAATTTCCATGTAGATATTTTCCTTTGTATTTACAGAGTATTTACATTTCATTCCTCCCTCCTTAATACATAGCATTGGTTAGAACTCCAGAAGAAAATTATAATACAGTAGGAATAGAAGACATCCTTCGTGGGATTGCCTCTGTGTTCAGTATTTCATATGGTGCTGGCTCCTGGTTTGGCATATATGCACTTTGTCATGCTGTGGCAGTATCTTTGTATTCCCATTTGGCAAATAATTATTACTAAAAACATATTGAATTTAATCATATGTCTTTTGGATACCTAATGAGTTGATCCTTTGGTATTTGTCTCTAGTGACTAATTGGTATTACTCTGTGGTTATTCTTGGCTGACATTTGTGTGGCAGAGATTTGCCAGTTCCTTCAGTCTTTCTGACTTTACTCTTCTCCTTGTCATTCTGTAGAAAAGGCGTAGTTTTATTTTTTGTCCACTGTGTTATTTTCCAGTAGAGTTTGGTCTTATCTTTCCCTTCTTGTTTAATACGTAATGATTTTCAGGCTTTCTTGAATTTAATTTTGTCATGTGTGGTAGATTTTACAATTATTTCATGCCTTTTATAACAGAATTATACATCCCTGCCCATTGTCATGAGATTTTGGGAAATGCCTCATAAGAAGAATGTGTGTCCCTTCCCCACTGATAGAAGTTTGGGGCACATGTCTTGGTTTGACCAGTATAGTGCCAGTGGGCTGGTTATACATTACACCTGAGGAGAAGCAGAAAGAAAGGCTTTGCGTGTTTCAGTCTTCTCTTTTTCCCTGTGAAATGAGAAATACATATTCTGTGTAGGGATTGATCTTTCAGAAGGGATCCTGGAATGAAGATGACACATGGATCACAGCCTGAGCCACCACAGCCTCAACTACCCTATGATCCAGCAATTGCATTACTAGGTATTTACCCAAAGGATACAAAAATAATAATTCACGGGGACGCATGCACCCTGATGTTTGTAGCAACATTATCAACAGCCACCAAATTATGGAAGGAGCCCAAATGTCCATTGACCTGATGAATGGATAAAGAGGATGTGGCATATATACACAATGGAATATTACTCAGCCATCAAAAAGAATGAAATCTTGCCATTTGCAACAATGTGGATAGAGCTAGAGAGTGTTATGCTAAGTAAAATAGTGAGTCAGAAAAAGATAGATACCATATGATTTCATTCATGTGTGGAATTTGAGAAACGAAACAAAGAAACATAGGGGGGAATAAAAGAGAGGCAAACCAAGAAACTAACTCTTAACTATAGAGAACCAAGTGATGGTTACCAGAGGGAAGCTGGGTGGGGAGTTGGGTGAAATAAGTGATGAGAATTAAGTAGGGCACTTGGCATGATGAGCCCCGGGTGTTTTGTGGAGGTATTGAATCACTGTGTTGTACACCAGAAACTGATATTACACTGTATGTTAACTAAGTGGAGTTTAAATAAAAAAATATTTTTAATGTAGCATCGATGAAAAGTTGACATTTATTCTCATAAGACACAGAATTAGCAGTTATTTTTTACCACAGCATAATCAAATGGAAGCTGCAAACACCAACAACCTGTCTTTTAAAAAAAATCTGTATGGTTAGCTGGTTTATCCGGATGGCTCCGAATTGAACCAGACAAATTAAACTGAGCATTTTTTGCATCATTTTCTGACCCATTCAGAGACCAGCCTAACTGAACAGAGGCACTTAAACAGTGATCCAAGGCCTCTTTGTTAGGAGTAGATGCAAGGAAGAAAGTGACCCAAATGGCTAATTTCCCCTAATCTTGCTGCTGAGTAGAATGTTTTGAACATCTGGCCGTTCCTCTGTAGATACATATAGCGTACACGGGATGTGAATGAGGTTAGTTACGCATCTCACACCATGATTTATTTGCTGCTGCCAGTTTCTCAGTTGCTTGTTAAATAACAAGAATGACATAGGTGTCAGGTTCTGAATTAAAGCATCAGCCAAAAACATATGAGCTGAACTATAATGATATAAAGAATTTTATAATCACAGGAAGGTTTTTTCTTATTACCTTATCTATTCACAAACCCCGCTCAGATAAGCAGGATCATAACTGTTATTAGCCGTAATGTTTTAGTTTACATAGCAAATCAAAGTTTATGCTTAGAGATGAAATTTTTATCACCAGGCGTTACCAACCAATAAAAGTTTGCCTTGATTCCAGTTCATACACAACAATGCATTCCAGATCAAATGTAATCCTTGCAATGAAATGCAGTCAGTATTATTTTGAGCTTTTTTCCAAGGTGTGAAACACATTTTAGGAAATTTTCCAAACAACTTATTCTCATTTTTGTCTAAAAATCCAAGTCTTTGTTTTTGTGGGAAAAATTTTCTCTTATTACATCTTTTATTACTGTTTCTGTTCCATTTCTTGTGATTTGATCTTCAAGTAATATGATTATCTTCACTGCTGGATCTCTGCTTTCTGCCCTTCACATTTATGATTTCTCCTAATATTTATCTCTTTATATTTCCTTTACTTGAGGAGAGTACTCCTCAAGTTTTGTTCCACTTTAATAATTTTGCAGCATCAAGTTTCCTCATTACTCTTTCCGATACGGGCATTCAATATGCTAAATAATTTTCATTTCTTTATTAAGCTTTCATATTTAACATTCTTCTCATTTTTACTTCCTTTCTTTCTTACCGTTATCTTATATTCTATCTCTTAATTCTTATAATCATATTTCCTTAAACAGTACTGTGACCACATACCATGTGCTTTCCCATTTTTCCTTCTGTTTTTTTGTAGCTAATACTTGTAAAATTGTGCTGTTCCACTGCATCTTGTAATGTGTTCTCTTGATTAACTCCATTTTGGACTTCTACTGATCACTCTCTGTGCATATCCAGGTGCCTTTCCCTGGCCTACTAGGAGGTTTCCTCTTGCATCATGTCTTTGACCCTGGAAGACATTACATTTCCCTAGACGCAGTTGGGACGCACGTAGCACATGAGAGGCTGTGATGGTAGATGTTTCAAAGTTTTGGCAGCCAGAGACAGAGGAAATGAGAGTTGTGAGGAATGTTGTGTCTGTATAGCTGCTGCTTTCTCTGTACGTAATGATTTCTGAGATCCCCAAGTTTTCTATAGCAAATATCCATGCCCTTGTACCAAATAACTGATGTGGTCACCTCCAGCCCCCTCCTTGATGCCTTCACTGGGTGACTTCAGGATTTGACTATGAATATTTTTATTAGTATTGAATTCAGTAACAAAAACCATTCCCAGAGCTCATCCTTACCTCCAAGCCTTACCCTTCATTATTCAGGAGGTATTTGTGAGTTTCTGCCAGATCTCATCTACTCACTTCTGTCAGTGCTCAACTGCCCTCCCAGGAAAACTGATTTTAAGCAAACATTATGTGGCCCCATAGCACTGAATCAGCATAAATATTTTAATGTCTGGCTGTCATTCTTCTCTTGGTTCCAGACTCAATATAGCAGAGAAAGAAAAAAATGTTACTCTCTTTCCTTTTACCCCAGTGTTTTTCCAAAAATCTAGTTGAAATTTTCAAAAGAATGGAGAGAATGATGATTTTAAGTGTGGTGCAGGAAGGCTTTTCATTGATGGAGAATTTTCTTTCACCTTGGGAATGAAGCCCATTGGCCAGGAACTTTTCTAGGTTTGTCTAGTCTTCTCTTCAGCTGTAATTACCCACATTTCCCACCTCATCATGGTCCTCTTCATTCTCCAGAGTTAAATTTACCTCTGTCTTCATGGTAAACAAAAATAACTGGGTGAGAACCCATCCACCTTCCTGCCTCCAAACTTACACATTTACCCATTCTTTTACCGGTTCTTTTTCCTTTCCCATCATCATGGAAATCATCTCCATTTTCCGGCACTAACATTTGTCTTGTTTAGATCCCCCAAACCCTTTGCCACACAAATAATTTAACGAGAATTTATCCCATAGGCCACCTTTGCACATTCTTCTTCCTCGCTCCTGATATCTAATCCAACAGTTTGTTTTCTCAGTCTGCTGCTATCAGCCTGTTTGAAACAACCATTGTCTCCAGGCTGAACCACTGCAGTTGCCTCTTAGTCATCCACCCTGATCCTCTCATGTATCTTCTAGTTTGTCATTACATTGCAGCCACTGTGATCTTTCAAATCTTCTACAAATGCAGATCTGATCATGTCCCTCTATCACTTAAAACATTTCATTGCTTCCTATAGGAGAAAGGAGAATCCTTAACAGGTCCCTACCAACCTCTCCACCCTAATCCTATGACCCTTCCTTCTCATCATCCAAGGCCATTTTGCATGCATTCCCTGTGCATGGAATGTTTTTGCCTTCTCCTGTCACCTTATCAATACCTACTCACTCTTGAGATTTCAGTCAAACCATCATTCCCTTGGAGAAGCCTTTCCTGACTTCCCGACTCATGGGGTCTATTCTCTGTTAGAATGTAAGTTCTAGGAGAGTAGCAACAATATATTTTTTAATCACAGTTAATTTTTTTTGAATGTAGTTGACACACAATATTGCATTAGTTTTAGGTGTACAACATAGTGATTCAGTAAGTTTCTGCCTTAAGCTATGCTCACCACCAGTGGAGCTCCTATCTTTTACCATACAAAGCTGTTACAGTATCACTGACTGTATTTCTTATGCTGTCCTTTTACTCCTGTGACTTACTCATGCCATGACTGGAGGCCCACATCTCCCATTCCCCTTCACCCATTTTGCCCACCCACTGACCCCCTTCCTCTCTGGCAATCCTCAGTTTCTTCTCTGTATTTATAGGTCTGGATTGTTTTGTTTGTTTATTCGTTTGTTTTTCCTTAGATTCCACATATAAATGAAATCATATGGCATTTGTCTTTCTCAGTCTGACTTATTTCACTTATAATATTTCACAGTCCATTGATGTTGTCACAACTGGCATGGTCTCATCCTTTTTTATGGCTGTGTAATCTTTGTATATATACCACATTTTCCTTCTCTGTGTATCTGTGGACACTTAGGTTGCTTCCATATCTTGCCTATTGTAAATAATACTGCAGTAAATATGGAGGTGCCTATATCTTTTTGAATTAGTGTTTTCATTTTCACTGTGTAAATACCCAGTAATGAAATTATTGGATCATGTGTATTTATATTTTTTATTTTTTGAGGAATCCCCATACTGTTTTCTATAGTGGGTGTACCAATTTACATCCCCACCAGCAGAACACAAGGGTTTTTTTTTGTCCACATTCCCTTAAGCACTTGTTATTTCTTGTCTTTTTGATTTTCACTATTCTGACAGGTGTGAGGTGATAGCTCATTGTGGATGGGATTTGCATTTCTCTGATGTTTAGTGATGTTGAGCATCTTTTCACGTGTCCATTAGCCATCTGCATGTTGTGTTTGGAAAATGTCTATTCAGGTCTTCTGCCCATTTTTTAATTGGATTATTTGGGTTTTTTGGTGTTATGTTGTATACATTCTTCATATATTTTGGATATTAACCCCTTATCACATAGATCATTTGCAATTATGTTCTCCCCTTCAGTTGATTGCCTTTTTGTTTTATTGATGGTATCTTTCACATTGCAGAAGCTTTTTACCTTGGTGTAGTCCCCATAGTTTAATTTTTATTTTGTTTCCCTTGCCAGAGGAGACATATCTAGAAAAATGTTTCTAGAGCTCCTGTCTGTCAAAAAATTCCTGCCTGTGCTTTCTTCTATGAATTTTATGGTTTCAGGTCTCACATTTAGGTCTGTAATCCATTTTTATTTATTTTGGTGTATGGTGTAAGAAAGTGGTCCAACTTTGGGATTTTTTTGCATGTAACTGTCCAGTTTTTGCAACACCATTAGTTGAAGAGACTGCCTTTTCCCCAGTGTATATTCTTGCCTCCATTATTGTCAATTAATTGACCATAAAAGTGTTGGTTTATTTCTGGGCTCTTTATCCTGTTCTATTGATCTACGTGTTTATTTTTCTGCTAGTACCATAGTGTTTTGATGATTACAGCTTTGTAGTATATCATGGAATTTGGGATTGTGATACTTTGAGTATTGTTTTGCTTTCTCAAAATTCCTTTGTCTACTTGGGGTCCTTTGTGCTTCCATACAACTTTTATCATTTGTTGTAGTTTTTTAAAAATGCTCTTGGTATTTTGATACTGGTTGCCTTAAATCTCTGTATTGATTTGGGTAGTATGGACATTTAAACAATATTGCTTCTTCTAATTCATGAGTGTGGAATATCTTTCCACTTCTTTGTGTCATCTTTAACTCCTTTCATTGGTGTTTTAGAGGACAGGTCTTTCACCTTTTTGGTTGTTATGTGTGGTGCAATTGTAAATGGAATTGTTTTCATAATTTCTCTTTATTCTAATTCATTACCAGTGTCTAGAAATGCTATCGATTTCTGGGTATTAATTTTGTATTTTGCAACATGACCAAATTCATTGGTTACTTCTGATTTTTTTTTATGGGGTCTTTCAGGCTTTCTATGTATAGTATCGTGTCATCTGCAAATTATAAGTTTACTTCCTTTTTATCAATACAGTTGCTTCTTATTTCTTTGTCTTATCTAATTGCTATTGCCAAGACTTCCAGTACTATGTCGAGTAAAAATGATGATGAGGGTAGATATCCTAGTCTTGTTCCTGATCTTAGAGAAAGAGCTCTTAATTTTTCATCATTGCGCATGATGTTAACTGTGGGTTTTTCTCATGTGACCTTTACCTTGTTGAAGTATATTACCTCTAAACCTACTCTGTTGAGAGTTTTTGTCATAAATGGGATGTTGAATTTTGCCAGATGCTTTTACTGCATCTGTTGAAATGATTATATGATTTTTATCCTTCATTTTGTTGATGTGGTGTATGATGATGATTAATTCACAAATATTGTATCATCCTTGTATCCTGGGAATAAATCCCACCTGACTGTGGTAAATGATCTTTTTAATGTATTGTTAGATTTGTTTTACTAATATTTTGCTGAGGATTTTTACATCTTTGTTCATCAGGGATATTGGCCCGTAGTTTTATTTTTTGTGGTGTTTTTGTCTACTTTTAGTATTAAGGTAATGCTAGTCTCATAGAATGTATTTGGAAGCTGTCCTTCCTCTTCTATTATTTGGAGTAATTTGAGGAAATTGGGTGTATAAACTCTTCTGTAAATATTTGGTAGAATTCACCTGTGAATCAATGTGGTCTTGGACTTTTATATTTTTGGGAGTTTTTTAAATTACTGATTTGATTTCATATTAGCAATTGATATGTTTAAATGTTCTCTTTCTTCCTCATTCAGTTTTGGGTAGTTTATATGTTTCTAGGAATCTTTCCATCTCTTCTAGGTTATCCAGTTTGTTGGTGTGATATTTTTCATAGTATTCTCTTACAATCCTGTGTATTTGTGTGGTGTCAGTTGTTACTTTTCCTCTTTCATTTTTGTTTTTATTTATTTAGGTCCTTTTTTTTCCATTATGAGTCTGACTAAGGGTTTGTCAATTCTGTTTATCTTTTCAAAGAAACAGCTCTTGAGTCCATTGGGTTGTTTTGTTTTTGTTTTTTTTTTTTTTTTTTTGTCTTTTTTGTTTGTTTTTTGGTTTGTGTGTGTGTGTCTACAGCATTTATTTGTCCTCTAATGTTTATTATTTCCTTTGTTCTCCTTACCTTGAACTTCATTCTTTTTCTAATTTCTTTAAATTTTTTTTTACATTTATTTATTTTTGAGAGACAGAGGCAGAGCACAAGTCGGGGAGGGGCAGAGAGAATGAGACACAGAATCCAAAGGAGGCTCCAGGCTCTGAGCTGTCAGCACAGAGCCCAATGCGGGGCTCAAACTCACAAACCATGAGATCATGACCTGAACTCAACTTGGACGCTTAACTGACTGAGCCACCCAGGTGCCCCTGAATTCCTTTAGATGGATGGTTAGATTATTTATTTCAGGTTTTTTCTTATTTCTTGAGGTAGGCCTGTATCGCTATATACTTCCCTCTTAGAACTGCTTTTGCTATGTTCCAAAGATTTTGGACCATTGTGTTTTCATTTTCATTTTTCTCCATGTATTTTCAAATCTCTTCTTTGATTACTTCCTTGACTTACTGGTTTTTTGTGTCATGTTTTTTAGTCCCCACATGTTTGTGTGTTTCCAGTGTTCTTCCTGTGATTTATTTGTAGTTTTATACCATTGAGATCAGAAATGATGGCTTATTTCACTCATGTTAAATATGTGATCTATTCTGGGGAATGTTCTATGTGAACTTGAAAGTAATGTGTATTCTCTTGGTTTTTGATAGAGTGTTCTGTATGTATTTGTTATGTCCATCTGGTCCAGTGTGTCATTCAAAGACATTGAGTCCTTACTGATTTTCTGTGCAGATGATCTTTCCAGTGATGTAAGTCGGGTATTAAAGTTCCCTACTATTTATTTATTATCATCAGTTTCTCTTTTTCTGTCCATTAATATTTGCTTTATGTATTTAGGTGCTCTAGTGTTGGGTGTGTGTGTGTGTATGTTGTGTACGTATACAACATACACACACACAGTTGTTACATCCTCTCGTTGGATTGATTCCTTTATAATTATGCAATGCCCTTCTCTTAATGCAATCTTTGGTTTAAAGTCTTTTTTGTCTGATTTAACTATTGCTACCCTGGCTTTTTTTTTTTTTTTTTTTTTTTGCTTCTGTTTGCATAGTGAATGTTTTTCCATCCCTTTACTTTCAGTCTGTAAGTATCTTTAGGTCTGAGGTGAGTCTCTTGTAAGCAGCATATAGATGGGTTTTTTTTAATCCAACCTGCCACCCTGTCTTTTGATGGGATCATTTAGGCCATTTACATTTAAAACAATTATTTATAAGTATGTACTTAATGCAATTTTAAAAACTTGTTTTCTGGTTATTTTTGTAGTCCTTCTTTGTTCCATTCTTCTTCTCCTCATCTCATTCTTTGTGATAGATGTGTGTGTATAGTGTAATACTTGGCTTTCTTTCTCTTTATTTTTTGTGTATCTGTCATAGGTTTTGTATTTGTGGTTACCGTGAGGTTCATATTATAACATCCTAAGTAAATAGCAATCTGTATTAATTTGATGATCACTTAGGTTCAAACATTCTAAAAAAGAAATCTTTCTTTTTACCTTTCTCTTCTGGTTTTTTACTCCCTTCTCCATGTTTTATGTATATGTTGTCATATTTTACATGTTTTTCTTCATAATTTTCTTATGTCTAATTATGGTCATTTCCACTTAATATTTATTTTCCACTTTAATATTTCTTGCAAGTCTGGTTTAGTGGTGATAAACCCCTTTATCTTATTTTTTTTTTTTCGGAAACTCTTTATCTCTTTTTCAAAGCTGAATGATAACCTTGCTGGTAGAGTATTCTTGCTTATAGGTTTTTTCCTTTCAGCACTTTGAAGATATCGTGCCTCTACCCTCTGGCCTACAAAATTTCTGCTGAAAACTCAGCTGATGGCTTAATAGGTTTTCTGTTATAGGTAACTTTTTGTTTCTCTCTTGCTGTTCTTAAGAGTTTCTCTTCATCTCTAACCTCTGACATTTTAATTATTATGTGCCATGGTGTGGACCTCCTTGGGTTCATCTTGTTTGGAATTCTCTGTGCTTCTTAGACTCAGATGTCTGTTCCCTTCCCTTTGTTAGGGAAGTTTTTAGTTATTATTTCTTCAAATAAATTTTCTACACCTTTCTTTCTCTTCTGAGACCCCTATAATGCAAATATTTGCTTAATGTTGTCCCAGAGATCTCTTATTAATCTATTCTCATTTAAAAAAAAAATTCTTTTCCCTTTTTGCTCTTCAGCTTGAATGCTTTCTATTACCCTTTCTTCCAGATCACTGGTACATTCTTATGCATCTTCTAATCTTTCATTGGTTCCCTTTAGGGTGTTTTTCTTTCGATTTCAGTTATTGTATTCTTCAACTTTAATTGGTGCTTTTTAGTATTTTCTGCCCCTTTATTGGAGGTCTTGCTGAGTTCTTGCACTCTTTTTTCCAACCCAGTGAGTATCTTTATGATCATTACTTTAGATTTTTTATCAGGCGTATTGCTTATTTGTGTTGCATTTAGTTCTTTATCTGAGTGTTTTTCTTGTTCTTTCTTTGGCGACATATTCATCTGTCTCCCCATTTTGCTTGACTTCCTGTGTTTGTTTCAGTGGATTAGGTGAAACGGCTACTTCTCCTAAACTTGAAGGAGTGGTCTTGGGTATGGTGTTGTCCATGCAGACTGTGTATGATTGGTGACTTTGGCTGGCTGGCTGGAGCTGTCACTGTATATGCTAGAAAATAATAAAAGAAGAAAAAAGAGAACAAACAAGAAAAGAAGAAAACAAAAACCAAAAGAAAAAAAGTAAAAACAAAGCAATACAGGTTTTAAATGTTTAATTTTTTTAAATGTTTATTTTCTTTTTTTGATTTTTTAATTTTAATTTATTTTTTAAAATATAATTTATTGTGAAGTTAGTTGACATACAGTGTATCCAGTGTGCTTTTGGTCTCGGGGATAGATTCCTGCACTGATAGGAATTTACCCAAAGGATACAGGAATGCTGATGCATAGGGGCACTTGTACCCCAATGTTTATAGCAGCGCTCTCAACAATAGCCAAATTATGGAAAGAGCTTAAATGTCCATCAACTGATGAATGGATAAAGAAGGTGTGGTTTATATATACAATGGAATACCGCTTGGCAATGAGAAAGAACAAAATCCTGCTATTTATTTATTTATTTTCTGAGAGTGAACTCGGGCAGGGGAGGGGCAGCGAGAAAGGGATACAGAGAATCCCAAGCAGTCTCTGCACTTCCAGTGTGGAGTCAGATGTGGGGCTCAAACCCATGAACTGTGAGATCATGACCTGAGCCAAAACCCAGAGTTAGACGCTTAACCAACTGAGCCACCCAGCTGCCGCAAAGCAAGACACTTTAAAAAAAAATTAAAATAATACAGTAAATTCTTTAATTATAAAAACCTACAGCTTTTTTTCCATACCCTAGTCCCACAGGAGCTGGTGAAGGCTCGCAGACCCTTAGCTCACTGAGGTCACCAGCTTACTCTGAGTCAGACCCTTTTCCGATCTGGGCTTGTAATGTGGACAGGAAGAGAGTGTTCCCACAGCCCTTTGGCCCTTTTACTTTTTTATTTTTTTATTTTTAAATATAATTTATTGTCAAGTTAGCTATAACATACAGTGTATATAGTGTGCTCTTGGCTTCAGGAGTAGATTCCCATGATTCATCCTCCACTGCTTGGCAGAGTTCTAGTATTATCTCTATTAAAGGCTAGTTGCTCTGTTAAACCACATCATTTTTTTCTGTGCCCAAGGTCAGAGGAATCTGTTCCTGGACCCTCAGCATTGTCCCTCCCCACTGCTTTATGCAGCATAGAGAGTGGGGATTCCCTTTGTTACTCTATCTCCGTGTCTCTTGCTGTTCTTTGGTTGTTTAGTTCACTCAGCTCTCAGTTCTTCTTCAGAAGGAATCGTTCCATTAACAGATAAAATTTGATGTGTTCCACAGAGGAGGAGAGTTCAGAGCCTTCCTATGTTGCCATCTTAAACTGGAATTCCCAATGTCAGTTGTTTTTTTTAATCAGTTTTATTCCCATCAGCTAGCACAACACAAAGAACAGAGTATGCCTCAGTAAATATCTATTAAATTAAAGAGGACTGAACATTGGAAAAGGAATTTATACCCAGTGGAAGCTGAGAAAAAACAAGTGTGGGAGTTAGAAGAAACTCAGTAGAGCCTTTAGCTTCAGAAGTTGGGGGTAGAGGGAGTGAATTTCACAAAGGAATGGAACAGTAGACACATCAAATACTGGTAGAAAGTCCTTCAGACCCATGGAGTTAACCAATATGTAGGTAAATTGATGACTTTAGGGGAAGTGGTTTCAGTGGAATTATGAAGGTAGAATCTGAACTATAGAAGGGTTGAGGAGTAACATAGAGAAAAGGAGATAAATAGCATTTATAAACAGATCTTAAAACATTTGTCTTTGGAGAAAAGGAGAGAACTAGAGTGGCATATGTAACAGCACGTGGGTTAAAAGGAGAGTCTTTTACTTTACTGTGGAAGGAAGATGCTTACATTTAAATATTGGTTAAAAAAGAGCCAGTTGAGAGAGTAAAGTTACATAATTTAAATATCTGTAGAGTAAAACTGGTACTAGTTTTGTTAAGAGAAATGAAGGCTGTTCCCTTGAAATGAGGTTTGCTTCCAGCCACCCAAGACAGACCTTTAAAATCAAAAGCAATTCAAATTTTAGTATAAAGTATGAAAATGAAAATAAGGTAATTACAAAGACTATTATGGGTAACAGAGTATGATCTGTACCCCCTTGCCACCTTCCCACTCTGGATGTCACCAAAGACTTAGCACTCATTGGGAATTTACGTGTTCAGACTTTTGAAAGTGAAATGAAACCTGAATACTAGTATCTCCTTTTTCAAAGTTACTTTAATAGGCTTAGTTTTATAAACAAGGCTAATTCCTCTGTTGGAAATTTCTGAAGCATATTCCTACTTGTTGTTTTATTCTGGTTTACAAATTGATTACTGTTGAGTAGCGTGATAATGATACAGAAGAGACAAGGAATGGGGATCAGAAGGACTCAGTGACAGCTCTAGCTCTGTTGCTAATGAGCTCTGGGACGTTGCCGTACTCTTTAATCTTTCCTGCCTTACTTTCTCCATCTACAAAATGAGCATAACGAGGTCTTTCATACTTTTCTCACAGGGCGTATATTAGGAGGATCAAATGTGTTCGTGTGTATGAAAGCCTTTTTATTCATATAAAATACTGTTCAAAGGAGCTGGACGAGAAGACCTGAAACCTCAGTGCAAAATGTTGCTTCCTCCCTTTCCAGGCATGTGACTTCAGACAGGCTCCTTAACACTTTGATTCCTCAGTCCCCTCACCCAGGAAATGGGGTTGATATTCCCTAGTTCTAGAAATTGTTATGAAGATTAAATGAGTTGTGAATGAAATGAGAGAGCATATGTGTTAAAAGTGCCTTGATTCGAGGTTTATTTTGCCTTTGATTTTGTTGTTTTATTTTCAGTGTAGGGGAGGATGACTCTGAATGGTTTGACCTTATATAGGACTTAGCCTCTAATGGGTCAGTCGTTCACACCTTTGCCATTTGAGGGGTGGTCCTCAGGCCAGCACCAGCAGCAACACTTGGGAGCTTATCAGGAATGTGGAATCTCAGGCTCCACTCCAGACCTAGTCAAAATACACATTTTAACAAGATGCCCAGATGAGGTCTACACAAGTAATTTTGGAAATTAGTGTTTAACAAGCCATCTGGTTGGGAGAAGCGGGTTCAAAGAGAATGGTGTACATACTTGGAGCCTGTGATGCCATTTCCTCCCCTTCATTTTTCCTCTGTCTTCGGTTCCCCACGTGTGTTTTATTATGAAAATGAGACGAACCAAAGATGAGAAAAAAGGAGCAAGAAGTTGAAGAAGGGTTAAATATGTCTGTGAAGTGATTTTACACTAGGGTAAGAAGTAGCTTCAGAGCTGTTCTGTGCCTCTCTCTTTGTCCCTCATTAGACGTCTCTGCCCCCACTGTCAAAGTGGGGCCCTTCTTGTCCTCCCTGCCCATCTGTTCGGTAACTCGCCACCACTGTCAGAGGCACCGTCACAACGCTCTGTGCTAGGAGAGTGTCCAAGTTACTGCTTAGTAATAAACAACATAGCTTTGGTTCTACAGATTCTGCTAGTTGTTTCTCACAGGTGAAGGTGAGATGTAGAAAAATATTTAAGCGCTAAGTTTGTAGCTTTTGAAAAGGCATTTAGAGATACATCATTTTTCAAAATGTAGAATAAATTTGAGTCTGTTGGAATAAATTTCAGTAACAGACTGCAAAGTCTGAGTTTATCATGAGTAAAAATTGCATTGTTGCTTTTTAAGAATTCTTTTACTTTGCGAAATGACCAATTGGAATACCGGCAAAGCTGGTTACCGTTGATACAGATGACATTTCAGCAATGTAGTAAGTTTGCACATTGCTGATGAAGGTGAAGTAAGTCTGCTTTAGTTTAATCCCAGATCTATAGCTTTTGCTAAATATCAAGAGAGTCATCTTGTCAGTGCATCAGAGGAAAGATATTTACAAGTTATCCAAAATAGGTTAGCAGCATCTCCTGGGATGAGAAGATATGTCATGAGAATAAATGTATGGTGAGGTTATCAGGGGAGTGTTTCTAGATGCCCACGATTTTTGAAATTACTCTCTTTTCTTCATTAAAATTCTTCCTTTAAACAGCAAATGACCCCTTAAACATAGCATCTAAATTTTTGATTTATGGAAAACCAGGTGTTAATGCAGTTTGATTTAAATGTCTTTAGGGGTAGCTATGATATTAGAAGCAGTATATATTGCATTTATGTGGAGGCCTCCCGCACAGCATTTAAAGATTTGTACATCCCTTGGAGGTACAGGTGAGGGAATTGTTGCTCTTAATTTATGCTAACAGGCTCAATTTTTCAATTTGTAATTAAATAGCCCACAGTCATCTTGAGGGGCTGCTAGAATTGGTGCTTCTCAAGCAAACCTTGAGGAAGTTATGGCAAAGACTAAGAAGATGATCGCCTGAGAAATCAAGATGATAAAATAGTCAAACCCACCAGGGCTCTCACAATGCAGTTAGCAGTGATTGTGAGCATTTGAAACAAGCACAGATCCAGTCATTGCTAAGTAAAACCAAGGTCGAATAATGAATTCTGCTCTTACGGTCTTGCGGCAAAATTTAGAAAGGGAATCTTTGCAAAATGTCTGAAAGACAGGGAAAGAGAACTTCAAACAAGGAAGCAAGTTTGCTGTCAACATTAGCTCGAATATTATATGATTCACATACGTGTTCTTGTTCTACATATAAGGGTATGTTCAGGTTCAAGGAAAAATAGACCTATTGGTAATCTTTTAAGTTCTTGTTTTGCTAACCTTCTCACTTCGGGTTGTCGGAAAAGCAAAACCCCAATGAATGAGATTCTTCTGCACTTTACACCCTTCGGAAACAATAAGAAGATTAAAAGAAACAAGAAGATATTAAACACGTCATTGTTGAAACAAACGAAGGAAAGGAGGAAGGAAGGAAGAAACACAGGCAGGAAGACAGGAAAGCAGCCAGGCAGACAACTTGCATGGCCTGATGAGGTCCATTAAAAATTCAGCCTGCACCTTGCAGAGTATCATTTCCAATGAAGATAGATCAGTTTACTATGACACAATGTGGGGCAGCTATCTTGGTATTATGATTTGATTGGATCTGAGCATAGCTGGCACACATAGTTTCAAGTGTACAATGTAGTGATTCGATAAATCTATACATCATGCTGTGCTCACCGCAAGTGTACTATCCGCTGTCAGCGTACAACACTCTTACAATACCATTGCCTGTATTCCCCATGCTGTACCTTTTATCTCTATACCTCACTCTTCCATAACTGGAAGCTCTATATCCCACTCCTCTTCATCCATTTTGCCAGTCTCTCCACCCCTCCCCCCTCTGGCATCCATCAGATTGTTCTCTGTATTTATAGGTCTGACTCTGCTTTTTCTTTAATTGTTTATTAACTTGATTTTTAGATTCCACATATGAATGAAATCATATGGTATTTGTCTTTGTCTGACTTTTTTTTCTTTCCATAACATGCTCTAGATCCATCTGTGTTATCGCCAATGGCAAGAGTTCATCCTTTTTCATGGCTGAGTAATATTGCACTGCATGCATATGTTTGTGTATGAGTGCACACACACACACACACACACGTACACACCCCACATCTTCTTTGTCCATTTATCTGTTGGCAGACGCTTGAGTTGACTCCATATCTTGGCTGTTGTAAATCGTGCTGCAATAAACATGGGGTGCGTATATATTTTTGGATTAGTGTTGTCATTTTATTACAGTTAAAAGTAGCTCTTTCTCTTTAAAATCTTTGGGAAATTATTTTTCAAGTTGCTCTTTTAAAAGGCAACAACAGTACATACTTGTTTGTATTTTTATCATGAAAGTAATGTACTGTTACTGCAGAATGTTTTAAAATGTAGATAAACCAAGCAGAACAAATAGTTCTGACTTCACCACCTAAAGAGAGAACTGTTTACATTTGTCCATTAAGTATTTTTTCAGTACATACATAAATTATAAATAATAATGTTTTGTTATACAACGTTTTCCCTTAACAATATGTGGGAAAGATCTTCCTGAACACTCCATATTCTTCTGTGACTTAATTTTTTAAAGATTGAATAGTATTCCACCTTGTGAATCTGTAGTTACTTGTTAATCAGTACCTGTTTGGGAAAGCTTGTATTGTTTGTAATTTTTTAGTTCTTAAAAAAGTATTGAAATCGACATTATTTTTGGTTAGTGATTCTCAGAGGTGATTTTGCCCCCAAGCAGACATCTGGCAACATCTGTAGATATTTTTGGTTGTCTTAATGAAGAGGAAGGGGGAGATGTCATTGCCATCTAGTGAGTAGAAAAATATATTTCACAAAATTGTTGAAACCTGAATGAGATCCCTGGATATGTTTATGAAATTAAGATGTTAATTTCCACTTATTAACCTTAATACTTTTAACTTTATCTACCAAATAGTTCCAAGTTGCTGTTAAAAATGGTTTATAATTTTATTTTGTATTCAAACATAATTCAAGTAATTACAATATTGTATTAGTTTCAAGTGTACAGTGTAATGATTCAACAATCTATACATTTCTCAATGCTCATCAAGTTACATGTCCTCTTAATCTCCTTTTATCCATTTCATCCATCTCCACGGCCACCTCCCCTCCAGCAACCACCAGTTCTCTGTGTTTAAGACTCTGTGTTTTTTATTTGTCTCTTTTTTATTTGTTCATTTGTGTTGTTTCTTTTTTTAATGTTAATTCTTTTTGAGAGAGAGAGAGCAAGAGAGCAGAGGAGGGGCAGAGAGAGAGGGAGACACAATCCGAAGCAGACTCCAGGCTCTGTGCTGTCAGCACAGAGCTGGACACGGAGCTCGAACTCACAAACTGCAAGATCATGACCTTATCTGAAGTGGTCACTTACCCAACTGAGCCACCCAGGTGCCCCAGTTTTCATCTCATTCTTCAAAGTTGTTTGCCCTGGATACAATTTTAGGCTAGCAGTTCATTTCTTTTAACACATAGAAAATATCATTCCACTTTTTCTGTCTTCGGTGTTTTCTTTATAGAAGTCAGTCCGTTATGTCTTTGATGATCTTTCCTATATGTTACTCTTAATATTTTCCCTTTGTCTTGAATGGTCTGCATTTGTACTCTAATGTGTCCATTTTTAGTTTCCAATATTTGTCCTGTGAGGAATTCCTCAACCTTCTTAAGTTTGTGGAATAATGTCTTTATTCTGTTCCGGAATTTGTTCTGTCTTTAAATCTTTCACATATTGCCCCTGCCACATTCTCTTCCTTCTCTCTTCTTGATAATGTGATCAAATGTATGTTAAACCTTCACACCCAACCTTACATGCCCTTCAACCTCTCTTTCATATTTTACACCTAAATAGAAAAGTCTGTCTCACAAATATATCCTGTACCTGTATAATTTCTTCTCAATTATCCACAATTTACTAGTTTTCTCTTTACTCATGTCTGCTGATGAGCTTGTTCATGAAGTTCCTAAACTTGGTTGTATTGTTTTTCTTTTTCAAAAGTTGTACTTGATTATTTTTAAAAATTTGCTAGCTATTTTTAAGTCTATTGTTATATATATTTTAAAATTAGAGATTTTTAAAAATACAGTAAGCATCATCACGCTTACATTTATGGCAAATTTATCCTCCCAGCTTATATGAAATAGAAGGATATCCTCCACAAAATATATGAAACTACAGTTGTCAGATATTGTGCAACAGGCGGTACAGCAAGTGATCTCTGAGAGAAGAGGAATAAATGAAGTTGCTCAAACTCATAGCCTGCCAAGGATTTCAAGGCCACAGGGCAAGGAGGGAAAGCCCAAACAATGCCTCTGTTCTCTTCTGAGGAGACATGGTTAAAAATCAAGGGAGGTCAAGGTGGCTAGAATTTGCAGGGCAGAGAAACAAAAAGGAGATAACTGCTAAATAGAGAGAGCTCCACAAATCTATGAGGGTTCCTCTCCAGTTTTCATCTGAACCCTCGTGAGCACATGCACATGAAGAGCTACTCGAGGCCAAGAAAAGAACCGTCAGGACCTGGAATCGTTTATGTGCCCACCAAGAGTGGAAAATGTCATTATTCCCAGGGCATCAGGTAGAGTACTCAAGTTAACTTATTACCTTATTAGTGGAAAAAAATTAGCCCCAGACTAAATATTTGTCTGTTTCTACCTAGCAAAGCTTTAAAACAAGCCTTAAGAGAATTAACCTATTTTGAAATAATTTAACTGTGCTCCAGAAAAAACAAACCTCAAGAATATTTCTAGGACTTATATATATATATATATATATATATATATATATATATATATATATATATATACACACACACACATATACATATATATATGTATATATATATGTATATATATGTACATATATATATATACATATATATGTATATATACACACACACACTATATATGTACATATATGCTATATGTATATATACATATATACACACACATATATGTAGTATGTAGAGATACATATATATTCTTGGATCTATTATATATATGTGTGTATATATATATATATACACACACACACACACAATATATAATATATATACATAATATATATTATATATAATATATAGCTCCTATGAAGATAAAATCAGTCTGTATCCAGTTAAAAATTATTAGACATGCAAAAAATCAGAAAAATATGACTCATAATGAGAAAAATCGTCCAATAGAAGCAGAAGCAAAAATGACACTGCTGACAGAATTAGTAAACAAGTACAATAAAATGGTTAGGATAACTATATCATATATTTTAGAAGGTAGAGCAAAGTATTAGTATGATAAGGAGAGACAGAGTCTTTTTTCAGTTTTTTTAAGTTTTTAATTCCAGTTCATTAATATACAGTGTTATATTAGTTTCAGCTCTACAGTATAGTGATTCAGCATTTCCATACATCACCCAGTGCTCATCACAAGTGCTCTCCTTAATGCCCATCACCTGTTTCACACACCCCCCCCCAACTCCCTTCTGGTAACCATCAGTTCCCTATAGTTAAGAGTCTTTTTGTTGGTTTGTCTGTTTCTTTCTCTTTTTTTTTCCCTTTGTTCATTTGTTTTGTTTCTTAAATTCCACATATGATTGAAATCGTATGGTATTCTCCTTTCTCTGACTCCCTTATACTCTGTAGCTCCATCTGTGTCATTGCAAATGGCAAGATTTCTTTCCTTTTTATGGCTGAATAATATTCCTTTGCATATCACATCTTCTTTATCCATTCATCAATCATTGGACACTTGGGTTATTTCCATAATTTGGCTATTATAAATAATGCTGCTTTAAACATAGGGGTGCATCTATTCTTTGAATTAGTGCTTTTGTATCCTTTGGGTAAATACCCAGTAGTGTAATTGCTGAACGATAGGGTAGTTCTATTTTTAACTTTTGCAGAGCCCCTGTGCAATTTTCCACAGTAGAAAACATCAGGTCCAGTGTTTCCCACTAACTGCGTGATGTTCCTTTTTCTTCACATTCTTACCAGCACCTGTTGTTAATTCTGTGACTGCTTTTAGCTATTCAGACAGGTGTGAAGTGATATCTGCAGAAGGGTTAGTATCCAAGATATATATAGGACTTATAAAACACCTAAAAAACCAATCCAGTTGAAAAATGGGTAGGAGACATGAACACTTTCCCCAAAGAAGACATACATATGGCCAACAGACACATAAAAAAGATGTTCATCATCAGTTACCAGCAGGGGATTGCAAATCAAAACTAAAATGGAATATATTTTTTAAAGGTCAAAATTGAACCTTATTTTTTATAAATTAAAAAAACAGTTTTTGAGATGAAAAATATATTAAATGGAATCAACAGCAGATTAGCACTCAATGCAGAAGTAAAAGTTAGTGATCATGAAGACCTAGCAACAGAAATTATCCAGAATTAAACACACAGAGAAAAAAAGACTTAAAAAAAAATAGAGCATCGGTGAACTATGGATAACTTCAAGTAGCCAAATATGTGTGTAATTAGATTCCCCAAAGGACTGGAAGGTGGGTGGGAGAAATATTTTAGAAACTAATAGCCAAAATTTTTCCAAATTTTAATTAACAAAAGAAAAACTTAGAAACCACAGATCCAAAAATCTCTATGAACCCCAGAGACAAGAATTATTAAAATACCAAGGCTCATGATAGTTACATTATTCAAAACTAGAAATGAAGATTAAAATCTTAAAGCAGCCACAGAAAAAAGCATAGATGAACAAAGATAATGATAGATGATTCTTCATAAAACAATACAAGCCAGAATATAGTGTATCTCTGTCCTTAAAATACTGCAGAACAACAAACTTTAAAAAAAATTTTTTTTAATTTTTTTTTCAACATTTATTTATTTTTGGGACAGAGAGAGACAGAGCATGAACGGGGGAGGGGCAGAGAGAGAGGGAGACACAGAATCGGAAACAGGCTCCAGGCTCCGAGCCATCAGCCCAGAGCCTGACGCGGGGCTCGAACTCACAGACCGCGAGATCGTGACCTGGCTGAAGTCGGACGCTTAACCGACTGCGCCACCCAGGCGCCCCCCAAAAAATTTTTTTTAATGTTTATGTATTTTTTGAGAGAGAGAGAGACAGAGTGTGAGTGGGGGAGGGGCAGAGAGAGAGGGAGACACAGAATCTGAAGCAGGCTTCAGGCTCTGAGCTGTCAGCACAGAGCCCCATGCAGGGCTCGAACCCACAAGCCGTGAGATCATGACCTGAGCCAAAGTCAGACACTTAACTGACTGAGCCACCCAGGCACCCCCAGCAGAACAAACTTTTAAAAGGTCAACCATTGTGGGATTGCAATGAGGGGAACCAGCTTACTCTTACCGTGAGTAAAATGGTCTCAGTTCAACATAGAGAAAATGTCTTTTTTAATTCTGACCTATGGTGAGCACCAAATTTTGTGGGTTTTGTCCCCTTTTCCCTATTTAGTTATTAAAAGGAAAGCTGAAGTTAGCCTATACTCGCAAATGGTACTATACTGATAAGTGCCAAAAGGAAATTCAGTGCTGTGATTGGCTCTCTGGATATCCCTTGTTTCTTTAGATTTTTTTTTCCTGGTACTTCCTGCTCCCTTTCACCCATTTTGTTCATTCTCTCACTCCCTTCCCCTCTGACAGTCATCAGTTTGTTCTCTGCATTTAGGGATTTGTTTTTACTTTTTTATTTGTGTGTTTCTTCATTTGTTTTGTTTTCTTAGAAGCCATATATAGGTGAAATTAAGCACTATTTGTTTTTCTCTGACTTATTTCACTTAGCATTGTACCCTCTAGCTCCATCCATGTCGTTACAAATATCACTCTTTTTTATGGCTGCACATGCATGCCTATCACATCTTCTTTATCCATTCATCAATCAGTGGACTTGGGCTGCTTCTTTATCTTGGCTGTTAGAAATAATGCTGCAGTAGGGGTGCCTGAGTGGCTCAGTCGGTTATGCATCTGGCTCTTGATTTCAGCTCATGTCATGATCTCACGGTTTGTGGCTTCAAGCCCCATGTCAGGCTCAGTGCTCTGTGCTTGGGATTTTTTCTCCCTCTCTCTGTGCCCATCCCCGGTGCTCGTGCTCACCTGCTCTCTCTCACTCTCAAAATAAATAAACAAACTTTTAAAATAATAAATAAATAATGTTGGAATAAACATAATGGCGCATATATTTTTTTGAATTAATTTTCTTATATTCTTTAGGTGAATACCCAGCAGTGGAATTACTGGCTTATATGGTATCTCTATTTTGAACTTTTTGAGGAACCTCCATACTGTGTTCCACAGTAGCTTCTCTCTTTTACATTCCCACTAACGGTACACAAAGCTTGCCTTTCCTCCGCATCCTCACCAGCACTTGGGATTTCTTGTCTTTTACATAGTAGCCATTCTGACAGCTGTGCGGGGATAGCTCATTGTGGTTTTGATGTATATTTCCCTGATAATGAGTGATGTTGAGGATTTTTCGATGTGTCTGTTGGCCATCTGTATGTCATCTTTAGAAAAATGTCTTTTCAGGCCCTTGGCCCATTTTTTAATGTGATTGTTTGTTTTTTTGGTATTGAGTTGTATAAATTCTCCATATATTTTGGATGTGAATCCCTTGTTAGATTTACAAATCTCTTCCCTCATTCACTCAGTTACCTTTTCGTTTGGTTGATGGTTTCCTCCACTATGGAAAAACTTCTTATCTTGGTGTAGTCTTAATATTTATTTTTGATTTTGTTTCCCTTGCCTGAGGAGACATAGCTAGAAAAATGTTGGTAAGGGGAAGTCAAAAAGATCCTTTAGATTTTTGTGTGGTAATTTTGTATCCTCTTAACAGCCCTTTGATATCTGTAGTTTGTTTTCAGTGGGAGGATGGTTTGAATAACCTAGCCTCTCCATATTTACGGAAAAGGAATTAATAACTTTCATGGTCATTCTCTATTTCATTTTCCACCAAGGGGCACCTGGGTAGCTCAGTCAGTTAAGCATCCCACTCTTGATTTTGCCTCAGGTCATGATCTCCCGGTTTGTGAGTTTGAGGCCTGTGTCAGGCTCTGAGCTGATGTCCTGGAGCTTGCTTGGGATTTTCTCTCTCCCTCTTTTTCTGTCCTCCCCCCCACCCCCCGCCATATGTGTGCATGCACACACTCTCAAAATAAATCAGTAAACATTTTTAAAAATAAATAAATAACTCCATAAAGCTTAACTTACTCATTTAAAAAAATTTTTTTTAACATTTATTTTCAAAAGACAGAGGGACACAGAGTACAAGTGGGGGAGGGGCAGAGAGGGAGGGAGACACAGAATCCGAAGCAGGCTCCAGGCTCTGAGCTGTCAGTGCAGAGCCCAACGCGGGGCTCAAACCCACGAACCATGAGATCGTGACCTGAGCTGAAGTTGGACGCTTAACCAACTGAGCCACCAGGCGCCCCCTTAACTTACTCATTTTAAGTTAAATTAAGCTTTCATAGGATTTCTAATATTTTCTAATGACTTCAGTGGATTATGTTGTTGAATGTTGAGCCATATAAGATTGTAATTTTATGTAAAAGTGATCAAAGATTGGCAATTGCATATGGGTTGATTTAATTCGTCCCATTTTAGAGGCTGTTGATATAGCCAAAAGAGCATACAGTTGGGAGACAGAACTTAGATTCCACAATTTAGGTATCCATGAAGCTTTTGAGACTTGACTTAGTGCCTCTGAACCTCTGGAATATTGTGAGATTTAAACCACATGACTTTCCTAAGCTGATTACCAAATTCTAGCATGGCGGGAAATGATTTGAGCACAGTGGTTAATAAAGTGGTCCAGGCATCCATCACCTGTGGGATTAAACTCTGATTCTATCATCTAGGTGAGTCACCTTGGTAAAATGTCTTAAACTTTCTCTGCCTCAGTTTCCTTATCCATGAAACTGGGATTTAAAAAAAATACCCACACCACAGTGTTGCAATAAGGATTAAATGCCTGTGTTTATAAAATGCGTTGAAAAGCACCTGGCACGTAGAAAGTGAATAGGTATTCACTTTTATTATAGCATGATATCATTAAAAATTAACAGCTTCCCTCCACCTTCTTCAAGTGGACACAATCAAGAAATGCAAGCAGAAGCAAAACTAGTGCAAATGAGAATCATTATTCATCTAGATGCCAATAGCATTATAGAAAAGGACAGACATCTGCAATTCCAAGCATGATGGACAAAAGGTTCATAGTCCTAAGATGGCAAAAGAATAGAAAGGTGAAAATGATTTGCGGCTGTCGGAAATGGCCACGTGGAAGAGCGAAGGCCACCTTAATCATTGCCTCTTGCAGCACGTGGAGAGTGGAGCAGCTGCTTGAGTTCCTTGCAGTTGTTCAGGCAAGCGCTCCACTTTGCCAGTGTCAACATTTGGTGCATTGAATTGTTGAAATCCTCTATATTCTTTCTCCACACGGCTTCTGCTCTGAGGAAGGTGTGGCAGAAGGGGTTCACAGCTAGAGTTACTATCAAAAGCTAGGCAAGCAGAGAAATATTCATGCTCCTATGGGATGCTGCAATTAGGGACTACAATAGCAACTTCAGGGCAAATGTTGAGTCCTACAAGTATCAGTTCGAAACGTTTGCCCCAAGTTGGTCTTATACCACATATATTGTGCAGTTTTGTAGCTTTTCTAACAGAAGCTCAAATTTTCTTGGTTCCTGGCGCCCTTAGTTTCTCAGTAATTTTTTCATGGCTCCCTAGGCCAAAACAAATACTTAATAGTTCTGTTCTTTTAAGTAGTTAGGTCCAGACACCTTAATAAGTATTTATATGCCAACAGCTTAGTAGCTGTTTGAAATAATATCTATATTTGTACTTTATGGTACTTACACATGTAAAAAATTAACTTAAAATTATCACAATTATTTACCAATGGGATATATGTATCTGTTAGTCACTATATGTCCCAAACCTTGCAATCAGATTGGACCCTGTTCCACATTGAGTTTTGAATACCATCTGCTTTTTTATCACAACTACCAGAATGCCAACTTGGCAAAGACATGGCATCATCAAAATGGATGTAACCCACCCAGCATCCCACAGGTGTCAATGACTTTACCTTGAAAACTTAAACTTTCCTGTGATGCTCCCATAAGTTTGCTGTGACACCCCCGTGACACCTTGGCACACAGTTTGGGAACCACAGCCCTATACCATTTCCTGTATGTTTGAAGTGATTTCAAATATGTGTTCATTAAGGACAGGTTGCTGTATAGATCTAAATACCACTTTCTACCTTTCAGAGTGCGTTTATTGAACAGGAGGCTGGGCGATGGTATTTGAATGAGTAAATGTAAGGAGTTACATCATCATAAAATATTTATTGAAACTTTATTGAATGTAAAGGATGATGAGGGAGGCAAACAATTATATGTTCCTCAACAAATTTATTGTATTTGACTAAGTAGTTTTTATAAATGTGATGTGATTCTATCATTTTCTCAGTGAACTTTGTTACTGTGTCCCCTATATCTCTGCCATGGAGTCCTTCACTGTTTGGGTTCCCTTTCTTTTTCCAGCTCATCCTCTGTCTCTTTCTGATGCGACTTCTCTCCCCCTGATTCTCAGCTTCCCACAGTAAGGTATAGAAAGATGATAGACAGACAGACATGGGATTTCCTAAAGGGATTTGACTTTCCATGATTGTTGCGGGACTAGGTTAAACACTCTGTGTAAAGTAGTTATTTCTGTGTCTGGAGCTTGAAGTCTGCAGAGAAGTCAGTCAGAAGAGAGGACAGTTGGAAAGCAAGGCCAAAGTGGAATCTACGAAACTGAGTCTGAACCAATGGGAACTTACGAGAACCTAGATTGATCTCTCACTCCCTCAAGCTTCCACCTTTGACAGTGGGAGCGTCTTGCAGGAGAAGTGGTTCCCGTCATCATGCAGCTAACTATTCATCTGGCTGGAGAGCCAGAGAAGTTGAAGGAGAAGCTTGAAGAGCTGTGGTCCCAGCTGGCTCCCACACCAACCCTGGCAGCTCACAGAAGTTTGCATGAGCTGCAGCAGGGTCTCCTGCCCTACAGCAGTCTTTAAAGCATGAAACAACAGTGGTGAGAGTGGACATCCCTGTCGTATTCCTGATCTCAGGGGGAAAGCTCTCAGTTTTTTCCCATTGAGGATGATATTTGCTGTGGGCTTTTCATTAATGGCTTTGATGATGTTTAAGTATGTTCCTTCCATCCCGACTTTCTCGAGGGTTTTTATTAAGAAAGGATGCTGAATTTTGTCAAATGCTTTTTCTGCATCTATTGACAGGATCATATGGTTCTTATCCTTTCTTTTATTAATGTGATGTATCACATTGATTGATTTGTGAATATTTAACCAGCCCTGCAGCCCAGGAATGAATCCCGCTTGGTCATGATGAATAATTCTTTTTATGTGCTGTTCGCTTTGCTAGTATCTTGTTGAGAATTTTTGCATCCATGTCCATCAGGGATATTGGCCTGTAGTTCTTTTTTGTTGGGTCTCTGGTTTGGGAATCAAAGTAATGCTGGCTTTGTAGAATGAGTCTGGATGTTTTCCTTTCATTTCTATTTTTTGGGACAGCTTGACAAGGATAGGTATTTTCTCTGCTTTAAATGTCTGGTAGAATTCCCCAGCGAAGCCCTCTGGTCCAGGACGCTTATTTGTTGCGACATTTTTGATAACTGATACAATTTCTTCACTAGTTACGGTACTGTTCAAATTCTCTATTTCTTCCCGTTTGAGTTTTGGTAGTGTGTGGGTGTTTAGGAATTTGTCCATTTCTTCTATGTTGTCCAATTTGTTGGCATATCATTTTTCATAGTATTCCCTGATAATTGCTTGTATTTCTGAGGGATCAGTTAAAATATATCCATTTTCATTCGTGATTTTATCTGTGTGGGTCCTCTCTCTTTTCTTTTTCAGAAGCCTGGCTAGAGGTTTATCAGTTTTGTTTATTGTTTCAAAAAACCAACTCTTAGTTTCACTGATCTGTTCTACTAGTTTTTTGGATACTATATTGTTTATTTCTGCTCTGATCTTTATTATTTCTCTTGTTCTGCTGGGTTTGGGGTGTCTTTGCTGCTCTGCTTCTATTTCCTGTAGGTGTGCTGTTAGATTTTATATTTGGGATTTTTCGTGTTTCTTGAGACAGGTCTGGATTGCAATGTATTTTCCTCTTAGGACTGCCTTTGCTGCATCCCAAAGTGTTTGGATTGTTGTGTTTTCCTTTTCATTTGTTTCATTTTTTTTTATTGGTTTTTTTAATTTTTAATTTTATTTTTTTAAATTTACATCCAAATTAAATTAGCATGTAGTGCAACAATGATTTCAGGAGTAGATTCCTTAGTGCCCCTTACCCATTTAGCCCATCCCCCCTCCAACACCCTCTCCAGTACCCCTCTGTTTGTTCTCCATATTTATGAGTCTCTTATTTATGAGGGAGTTGTGTCCCCCTCCCTGTTTTTATATTATTTTTGTTTCCCTTCCCCTATGTTCATCTGTTTTGTCTCTTAAAGTCCTCATATGGGTGAAGTCATAGGATATTTGTCTTTCTCTGACTAATTTCACCCAGCATAATACCCTCCAGTTCCATCCACGTAGTTGCAAATGGCAAGATGTCATTCTTTGTGATTGCCAAGGAATACTCCATTGTATATATACCACATCTTCTTTATCCATTCATCCATTGATGGACATTTGGGCTCTTTCCATACTTTAGCTCTTGTTGATAGTTCTGCTATAAACATGGGGATGCATGTGTCCCTTCGAAAGAGCATATCTGTATCCCTTGGATAAATACCTAGTAGAGCCATTGCTGGGTCATAGGGTAGTTCTATTTTTAGTTTTTTGAGAAACCTCCTTACTGTTTTCCAGAGTGGCTGCACCAGCTTGCATTCCCACCAGCAATGCCAAAGACATCCTGTTTGTAGGCATCCTGGCCAATATCTGTTTTTGCCTGAGTTGTTAATGTTAGCCGTTCTGACAGGTGTAAGGTGGTATCTCATTGTGGGTTTGATTTGTATTTCCCTGATGAAGAGTCAAGTTGAGCATTTTTTCATGTGTCAGTTGGCCATCTGGATGTTTTCTTTGGAGAAGTGTCTATTCATATCTTTTGCCCTTTTCTTCACTGAATTATTTGTTTTTTGGGTGTTGAGTTTGATAAGTTCTTTCTAGATTTTGGATACTAACCCTTTATCTGATATGTCGTTTGCAAATATCTTCTTCCATTCCATCAGTTGCCTTTTGGTTTTGCTGATTGTTTCCTCTGCTGTGCATAAGCTTTTTATTTTGATGAGGTCCCAGTAGTTCATTTTTGCTTTTGCTTCCCTTGCCTCCGGAGACGTGTTGAGTAAGAAGTTGCTGTGGCCAAGATCAAAGAGGTTTTTGCCTGCTTTCTCCTCAAGGATTTTGATGGCTTCCTGTCTTGCATTGAGGTCTTTCATCCATTTTGAGTTTATTTTTGTGTATGGTGTAAGAAAGTGGTCCAGGTTGATTGTTCTGCATGTTGCTGTCCAGTTTTTCTAGCACCACTTGCTGAAGAGACTGTCTTTATTCCACTGGATATTCTTTCCTGCTTTGTCAAAGATTAGTTGCCCATACGTTTGTGGGTCCATTTCTGGGTTGTCTATTCTGTTTCATTGATCTGAGTGTGTGTTCTTGTGCCACTACCATACTGTCTTGATGATTATAGCTTTGTACTATAGCTTGAAGTCTGGGATTGTGATGCCTCCTGCTTTGGTTTTCTTTTTCAAGATTGCTTTGGCTATTCGGGGTCTTTTATGGTCCCATACAAATTTTGGGATCATTTGTTCTAGTTCTGTGAAGAATGCTGGTGTTACTTTGATAGGGATTGCATTGAGTGTGTAGATTCCTTTGAGTAGTATAGTCATTTTAATAATATTCTTCCTATCCAGGAACATGGAATCTTTTTCCATTTTTTTGTGTCTGCTTCCATTTCTTTCATAAGCTTTCTGTAGTTTTCAGTGTATAGATTTTTCACCTCTTTGGTTAGATTTATTCCTAGGTATTTTATGGTTTTTGGTACATTTGTAAGTGGGATAGATTCCTTGATTTCTCTTTCTCTTGCTTCATTGTTGGTGTATAGGAATACAACCAATTTCTGTGCATTGATTTTATATCCTGCAACTTTGCTGAATTCATGAATCAGTTCTAGCAGTTTTTGGTGGAATCTTTTGGGTTTTCCATATAGAGTATCATGTCATCTGTGAAGAGTGAAAGTTTGACCTCCTACTGGCTGATCGGATGCCTTTTATTTCTTTGTGTTGTCTGATTGCAGAGGCTAAGACTTCCAATACTATGGTGAGAGTGGACATCCCTGTCTTGTTCTTGACCTGAGAGCTTTCCCCCTTTGAGGATGATATTAGCATTGGGTCGTTCATATATGGCTTTTATGATCTCGAGGTATGCTCCTTCTATCCCTACTTTCTTGAGAGTTTTTATCAAGAAAGGATGCTGTATTTTGTCAAATGCTTTCTCTGCATCTAGTGAGAGGATCATATGGTTCTTGCCCTTTCTTTTATTAATGTGATGAATCACGCTAATTGTTTTGTAGATATGAAACCAGCCCTGCATGCCAGATATAAATCCCGCTTGGTCGTGGTGAATAATTTTTTTAATGTATTGTTGGATTCAGTTGGCTACTATCTTCTTGAAGATTTTTCCATCCATGTTCATCAGAGAAATTGTTCTGTAGTTCTCCTTTTTAGTGAGGGTCTCTGGTTTTGGAATCAAGGTAATGCTGGCTTCATAGAAAGAATTTCTAAGTTTTCCTTCCATTTCTACTTTTTGGAACAGCTTCAAGAGAATAGGTGTTAACTCTTCCTTAAATGTTTGGTAGAATTCCCCTGGAAGGCCATCTGGCCCTGGACTCCTGTTTTTTGGGAGATTTTTGATTATTAATTCAATTTCCTTTCTGGTTATAGGTCTGTTCAAATTTTCTGTTTCTTCCTGTTTCAGTTTTGGTAGTGTATATGTTTCTCGGAATTTGTCCATTTCTTCCAGATTGCACATTTTGTTGGCATATAATTGCTCATAATATTCTCTTATTATTGTTTTTATTTCTGCTGTGTTGGTGGTGATCTCTCCTCTTTCATTCTTGATTTTATTTATTTGGGTCCTTTTTCTTTTTGATCAAACTGGCTAGTGGTTTATCAATTTTGTCAACTCTTTCAAAGAACCAGATTCTGGTTTCATTGATCTGTTGTAGTGGTTTTTTTTGGTTTCGATAGTATTAATTTGTGCTCTAATCTTTATTATTTCCTGTATTCTGCTGGTTTGGGGTTTTATTTGCTGTTCTTTTTCCAGCTCTTTAAGGCGTAAGGTTAGGTTGTGTATCTGAGCTCTTTCTTCCTTCTTTAGGAAGGCCTGGGATTGCTATATACTTTCCTCTTAGGACTGCCTTTGCTTCATCCCAGAGGATTTGGGTTGTGGTGTTATCATTTTCATTGGCTTCCATGTACTTTTTAATTTCCTCTTTAACTTCTTGTTTGGCCCGTTTATTCTTTAGTAGGATGTTCTTCAGTCTCCGAGTGTTTGTTACCTTTCCAAATTTTTTCTTGTGGTTGATTTTGAGTTTCATAGCATTGTGATCTGAAAATACGCAGATATTGATTGAGATGTATGATCTCGATCTTTTTGTACTTGCTGAGGGCTGATTTGTGTCCCAGTATGTGGTTTATTCTGGAGAACATCGCATGTGCTCTGGAGAAGAATGTATATTCTGCTGCTTTAGGATGAAATGTTCTGAATATATCCATTTAAGTCCATCTGGTCCAGTGTGTCATTCAAAGCCATTGTTTCCTTGTTGATTTTTTGATTAGATGATCTGTCCATTGCTGTGAGTGGGGTGTTGAAGTCTCCTACTGTTATGGTATTACTATTGATGAGTTTCTTTACGTTTGTGGTGAATTGATTTATATGTTTGGGTGCTTTCACATTTGGCGCATAAATGTTTACAATTGTTAGGACTTACTGGTGGATAGACCCCTTGATTATGTTATAATACCCTTCTGCATCTCTTGATACAGTCTTTATTTTAAAGTCTAGGTTGTCTGACAGAAGTATGGCTACTCTGGCTTTCTTTTGTTGACCATTAGCATGATAGATGGTTCTCCATCCCCTTACTTTCAATCTGAAGGTGTCTTTAGGTCTAAAGTGGGTCTCTTGTAAACAGCATATAGATGGATCTTATTTTCTTATCCATTCTCTTACCCTATGTCTTTTGATTGGAGCATTGAGTCTCTTGACGTTTAGAGGGAGTACTGAAAGATATGAATTTATTGTCATTATGTTGCTTGTAGAGTTGGAGTTTCTGGTGGTGGTCTCTGGTCCTTTCTAATCTTTGTTGCTTTTGTTCTTTCCTTCTTTATTTATTTATATTTTCATCTTTTCTCCCCTCAGAGAGTCCCCCTTACAATATCTTGCAGGGCTGGTTTAGTGGTCACAAACTCCTTTAGTTTTTGTTTGTCTGGGAAACTTTTTATCTCTCCTTCTATTTTGAATGACAGCCTTTCTGGATAAAGAATTCTTGGCTCCATATTTTTTCTGAATCAGTACATTGAATATATCCTGCCATTCCTTTCTGGCCTTCTAAGATTCTGTGGATAGGTCTACTGCAAACCTGATCTGTCTTCCCATGTATTTTAGGGACTTTTTTTCCCTTGCTGCTTTCATGATTCTCTCCTTGCCTGAGTATTTTGTGATTTTGACTATGATATACCTTGTTGATGGTCGGTTTTTGTTGAATCTAATGGGGTTCCTCTGTGCTTCCTGGATTTTGATGTCTGTGTCTTTCCCCAGGTTAGGAAAGTTTTCTGCTATGATTTGTTCACATAACCCTTCTACCCCTATCTCTCTCTCTTCCTCTTCTGGGACCCCTATGATTATGATGTTGTTCCTTTGTAATGAGCCACAGATTTCTCTGATTCTTAAATCGTGCTCTTTTGCCTTAATCTCACCCTTTTTTTCTGCTTCATTATTCTCCATAAGTTTGTCTACTGTATCACTGATTCTCTGTTCTGCCTCATCCATCCTTGCTGCCACGGCATCCATCCATGATTGCAGCTCAGTTACAACATTTTTTATTTCATCCTGACTAAAAAAAAGATGTTTTTACTTCTTTTATCTCCGCAGAAAGGGATTCTAATCTATTTTCGACTCCAGCTAGTATTCTTATTATCGTGATTCTAAATTCTGGTTCAGACATCTTGCTTGTGTCTGTGTTGGTTAAATCCCTGCTGTTGTTTCTTCCTGCTCTTTCTTTTGGGGGTGAATTCCTTCCTTTTGTCATTTTGAAGGGAGAAAAGGAATTAATGCAGTAGAAAAAATTAAAATTAAAAAATTAAAATTAAAAAATTAAAAACACACACAAAAAATCGAATAAATGATGCTAGATCCTAGGTGTGTTTTGGTCTGGGTGTTGAAACTGGCTTGATAGATGAGAGAAAAAAGCGGGGGGAAAAGGAAATTCAGAATTTGAAAAAAGGAATACACTGAAGTAGACTAAAATGAAATGATGGAAGTAAAATAGAATTTGAAAAAATTTACACAAAAGTAAAAAATATAGTAGAAAAAAATTAAAGAAAAATATTTTTAATAAAAATTAAAAATAAAAATGATTTTTTTCTCTTTATTCAAGAAGAAGAAATGAAAAAGAAAAAAAGGAAATCGTTTGAAAATTTGGAATAGTGAATACACTGTAGTAGACTAAAATAAAATGATGGAAATAAAAGAGAATTTGAAAAAAATTACATAAAAGTAAAAAATATAGTGAAAACAAAGAAAAAATTTTTAATAAAAATTGAAAATAAAAATGAATTTTTTCTTTCTGTATTCAAGAAAAAGAAAAGAAACAAAAAAGAGAAAAAAAGGAAATCATTTGAAAATTTGAAAAAGTGAATACATTGAATTAGACTAAAATAAAATGAAGTAAAATAGAATTTGAAAAAAATTACACAAAAGTAAAAAATAGAGTAAAAAATTAAAGAAAAATATTTTTAATAAAAACTGAACATAAAAATGAATTTTTCTTTGTGTATTGAAGAAAAAAGTAACTAAAAAGAGAATAAAGAAAAAAAAGAAAAAAAATTGAATAGATGGACCTGCTAACAGATTGAAATATGACTGAAATTACTTCGTTTTCCCCTAGAAAGTCAGACTATGAAAAGCTTTATAGTCCGTAAACTAAGCAGGTGGTGAGACTTGGGTTCCTGAAGAATGAGGTTGGCCCAGGTGGGCAGGGCTTAGTGTGATGGCTCTGTTCTCCACTAGATGGCGCTGCTAGCCTGCTGGGGTGGATTGTTGTGGCACTTGTAGGTGCAGATGCTCACGTGTGGGAGGGGTGAAATGGCATCACCCAGCTACCCAGTCTCTAGTATCAGAACTCTGTTCTCCCCGATCAGCAATCGTGCACCCATCCTTTGTCTTCAGCTTTCGTCCACTCCACTCCCCACTTTTTCACTGTCCATGACCAAGCCCCAGGTAGTATCTCTCTCCTGAGTTTTGTCTCACATGCAGCTGTTTTCCCCAGCCCCTTACTTCTGAGGGACTGTGGCTTTGACCCGTTCTGCCCCTCTGCGGAGGGTCTCATTGAGCAGTGACCGAATGCTGGCTGCACCAAGGAAAGTTCGTGAGACCATGCTGTTGCTGGTGCCCAGAGACCGCGGCCAGGTACCAGCCTGCCCCAGAAAAAGTGCGTGAGATAGTGTAGCAGGAGCATTTCAGGGATTATGGAAAATTACAACACACATCTGTCATCAGGCTTCACCCTTAACGACCTTGTTCCAGCACCAGCGAATGTGGCCGTTCTCTGGGGTCTGCTGGGGTCAGGTGGCTTCAACAGTCTCTACCAAATGTCCTTCCAGCATTGGAACCACTTCTCCCCGTGTGGCCCAAGAACCTCCTGGACCCCACTCTGCTCCTGGGGATTTGCCCTTCCCACCAGAGCACTGCCAGGTATCGAGCTGCAGAGTTGCAGACTCTCTGTGCTCCCCCTATTTACAGTCTTAATGGAATTTAAACCCTCTCCTTTTTCCTTTCTCCTTTCTCCCTTCTCCCTTTTTAGTTTAGTCCCTGCGGCTGTTTCCAATTTTCTACTTTCTCTCCAGCTGCTTTTGGGGAGGGTTGCTTTTCTCATATTCATCCCCCAGCCTCCATCCTCTCTCCTCCCGCAAAAGCAGCTCCATGCCCTCTGCGGCTTCTCTGTCCCCAAGTTCACCTCTCTGCACCATGTACCTGCTGAATTCTGTGGTTCAGGTTGTGCAGATTGTTGTGTTAATCCTCAGTTCATTTTTCTAGGTGTGCAGTATGGTTTAGTGTTGGTCTGGCTGTATTTCATGGACATGAGACACACAAAAAACTTCCATGCTGTTCTGCCATCTTGGATCCCTCCCTGTTTCCATATACTTTTTAAATTTCTTCTGTAATTGCCTGGTTGACCCATTCGTTCTTTAGTAGGATGTTCTGTAACCTCCATGCATTTGGAGGTTTTCCAAACTTTTTCCTGTGGTTGATTTCAAGTTTCATAGCATTGTGATCTGAAAGTGTGCACGGTGTGATCTCAGTTCTTTTACATTTATTGAAGGCTGTTTTGTGAGCCAGTATGTGATCTATCTTGGAGAATGTTCCATGTGCACGCAAGAAGAAAGTATATTCTGCTGCTTTAGTGTTGGAAGTCCTAGCCTCAGCAGTCAGACAACAAAATGAAATAAAAGCCATCAAAATTGACAAAGAAGAAGTCAATCTTCCACTTTTCAGAGACATGATACTCTGCATGGAAAACCCGACAGACTCCACGAAAAGTCTGCTAGAACTGATACATAAATTCAGCAAAGTCGCAGGGTACAAAATCAATGTACAGAAATCGGTTGCATTTTTACACACCAATAATGAAGCAACAGAAAGAGAAATAAAGAAACTGATTCCATTTACAATTGTACTGAGAACCATAAAATACCTAGGAATAAACCTAACCAAAGATGTCAAAGATCTGTATGCTGAAAACTATAGAAAGCTTATGACGGAAATTGAAAAAGACACAAAGAAATGGAAAAACATGCCATGCTCATGGATTGGAAGAATAAATGTTGTTAAAATGTCAATACTACCCAAAGCAATCTACACATTCAGTGCAATCCCAATCAAAATTTCACCAGCATTCTTCTCAAAGCTAGAACAAACAATCCTAAAATTTGTATGGAACCACAAAAGACCCTGGATAGCCAAAGTAATACTGAAGAAGAAAACCAAAGAGGGAGGCATCACAATGCCAGACTTTAGCTTCTCCTACAAATCTGTGATCATCAAGACAGTACAGTACTGGCACAAAAACAGACACATAGACCAATGGGATAGAAGAGAGACCCCAGAATTGGACCCACAAATGTATGGCCAACTCATCTTTGACAAAGCAGAAAAAAGTATCCAATGGAAAAAAGACAGTCTCTTTAACAAATGGTGCTGGGAGAATGGGACAGCAACTTGGAGGAGAATGAAACTAGACCACTTTCTTATACCATACACGAAAATAAACTCAAAATGGATGAAGGAGCTGAAAGTGAGACAGGAAATCATCAAAACCCTACAGGAGAAAGCAGGCAACAACCTCTGTGACCTCAGCCATAGCAATTTCCAACTCGACACATCTCCAAAGGCAAGAGAATTAAAAGCAAAAATGAACTGTTGGGACCTCATCAAGATAAAAAGCTTCTGACTGCAAAGGAAGCAATCAACAAAACTAAAAGGCAACTGACGGAATGGGAAAAGATATTTGCAAATGACATATCAGATAAAGGGCTAGTATCCAAAATCTATAAAGAATTCATCAAAACTCCAAACCCGAAAAATAATCCAATGAAGAAATGGGAGGAAGACATGAATTGTCACTTCGCCAAAGAAGATATTCAGACGGCCACAGACACATGAAACCATGCTTAACATCGCTCGTTGTCAGGGAAAAAAAAGATGAAGCCACACTGAGATACCACCTCACTCCAGTCAGAGTGGCTAAAATGAACAAATCAGGAGACTATAGATGCTGGCGAGGATGTGGAGAAACGGGAACCCTCTCGCACTGTTAGTGGGAATGCAAACTGGTGCAGCCCCTCTGGAAAAGAGTGTGGAAGTTCCTGAAAAAAGTAAAAATAGAGCTACCCTATCACCCAGCAATGGCACTGCTAGGAATTTACCCAAGGGATACAGGAGTGCTGATGCATAGGGGCACATGTACCCCAATGTTAATAGCAGTGCTTTCAACAGTAGTCAAATTATGGAAAGAGCTTAAATTTCCATCAACTGATGAATGGATAAAGAAGATGTGGTTTATATATACAATGGCATACTACTTGGCAATGAGAAAGAATGAAATCTGGCCATTTGCAGCAACATGGATATTTGCAGAACTGGAGGATATTATGCTAAGTGAAATATGTCAGTCAGAGAAAGACAGATACTATATGTTGTCACTCATATGTGGATCTTGAGAAAATTAATAGAAGACCATCAGGGAAGGGAAGCGGAAAAAAATAGTTACAAACAGAGAGGGAGGGAGGCAAACCCTAAGAGACTCTTAAATACAGAGAACAAACTGAAGGTTTAAGGGGGGTGAGGGAGAGGGGAAAGTGGGTGATGGGCATTGAGGAGGGCACTTGTTGGGATGAGCACTGGGTATTGTGTGGAAGCCAATTTGACAATAAATTACATGAAATGAAAAAAAATTTTAAAATCATGAAACAAAGCTAGCAGGTACTTTAGTTCTGCCTTCTAAATCTCACATACACCTCTTATAATCCACATTAACCTGGACCTACACAGAGAAGGAGATTCTGAGAGACATAGTTTTAACTTCACTAAGTAGATTCAACACCAATACACCACAGCCTTTCAGATAGTTGTCTCACTGTGGTCAGTTGTTGAAGTGCCTGCCTCTGCCTCTAGAATGTGGCCTCCTGGAGGGCCCGGACCACATCCACTTACAGTGTGTCTTTTGTGCTTCATGTAATACCTGACACATAGTAGGGACTCTCAGATTTTTGTTGAGTGATGAACAACTGAATGAATGAACACACAAATGAATAGGAAAAGATGTCTGACACCATCAGACAGTACAATGTAGATACTCAATATTTGGTCATATAGCAAAGTAATAAGCAGGAAGAATCACTTGCTTTCAAAAGCAAATATTCACCATACCTTATGTAGCCTAATCCCTTCAGGGTGAGGTAAATAGATTTAAGCCTTTCAAAATTTTATCATTGACATTGAGCTTTCAAATTTACAAATTGTGTTCATAGAGGTTATTTCATTTGATGACTTACTTAGTTTAGGTTTGACTGAATCACCACGTTTCTGCATATACGTGACAAAAATATTCTTAAAACGAGCTTCAATTAAAGCAAAAATGCAGATTTACTAGTTAAATTCCAATTTGTATTCAGTTTTTTAAAAAACTTGTACGTCATATTTCCAGTAGCAAAGAACCAACTGAAGATAACTATCACCAACCTATCTCTGCATAAAAGTACTACATGACCATACTATAATTTCCAGTCTTCGAAGGCATCATCATCTAAGCTTATTGCTGTCTGTAAACACATGGTTAATAGGCTACAACAGGAAAGAACCCCAACTCTACATAGAACTGCATCGTTCATAGAGAGGCTTTAAGAGTAAGCATCTAAGGTAAACTGACTCTGATCCTTACGGAAGCAAAGTAATGCCTTGCCTTACTGCCATTTTGGCTAAATTGCATGTCATGCCCCCCACTAATCGTTGCCAGAATATAAGTCACCTTTAGCTTTTGCTATATGCTATTGACTCCTCACAAAATAATAAAAATGGAAAACAACCAAACACATGTTCCTTGACTTATGTTAATATCACAGAGTATGTGAAAACTTTTGAAGATATGATAATTATATGAGAAAGATGTTATTTAACTATGAACAGACCAACTGTAACCTTGGTAACCATAGAATATTTTTTTGTTTTTCTGGAAGCCTGTTGTGTTTTTAATTAGATGAATCAGTCCTTCTAACCTCGGAACACTTTTCAGAATTCTTTGCGAGTAAACTTCTTTTCTAAAAGTTTTGTCTCTGCATCTTCAAATAACAAGAGGGAACTAAAATTTAATGAGTGACAACTATGTAATACATAAAGGTTATGAGGCAGTCTTTCATATTCCCATTTACAGATGAGAACGTTTAGGTCAGAAATATTAAATATTTCCTTAGGATTAAAGAGTTAATAAATTTCAAAGCCAGGATTTTAACGTAGGATTTTAACCAGTTAAAAATGGGAAAGCGTTTACTCCATTATGTCTTAATTCTTCCCAGTCTGCCATTACTGCACAGTGGTTTCAGGATTTAGGGTAAATTGTAGGGGGGCATAGCAATTCCTCTCCAGGTGTTTTGCGTTATGATTCATTTATTCTTTGATTCGCCAAATCTTTATTGAGCGTCCAATATATATGAGGCCTTTCTCAAGGTGCTAAAGACATGATGATGAACAAGATAGGCTCCCTCTTCTTGTTGAGTTTCCATTCTGATGGGGAAGACAGATATAAACACAGCAAAAAAAAAAAAAATAGAATATGGCGTTAGGTAAGTAAAGGAAAATGTCCCAGGATCAAGGGATGAAAGGTGATGGAGGTTAGGAGTCAAATTGGGCTTTATAAATGAGGGGTGAGGGAGGTGCCTGTAATATGAATACAGGTCTAATATTAAGCTTCTTCAATTATAGAGAACTAAGATAAAAAGGATATTCCAAACAATATACTTATCAATGCTTATTGGCTTTAAAAACAGGAATTAATTTGTGTTACTTTGAAACAGTCATCGAGAAAGACAGGAAAAGAGCCTGACTTCACAGCAGTAATAATAATAAAAAGTCTTTCAAGGCTTGTATTGACCTGTCCCTATTCTGCCTCTTGTATCATCTTAGCTCATATTTTAGTGTAAGAACTCTGGCCTTCCAAGTTCAGAGATCCTCACTCTCCATCTTTACAACGGTGTTTCACGTTGATCCTGTCCTAAAATATGATTCCCCTTAAAAAATTTAAAGACTCTTTCTTTCTACTTCTGTTACAGACAACAGGCTCCTAAAAAGTCAGACACATTTTTATTTTCCTTTTTTCTTTCCATAGCATTCTAAATATTAACACAGAGAACCACACATGAATTAAACATTATTTTCATCACGACTGGGTTTAAAAGGGATCAGCAAGAAAAAGAAAAACACAACCTTGACACTGGAGTGGAAATGAGATTGAAGACAATTCTTATTTTAATGTTGTTTACCCAGAAGTCAGCATAGCAAAGTGATCAAAAGTCAAGTGAGTTCTAGAGTCAAACCCCAAATCTTCTGGTGACCTGCTGTAGGATTTGAGCAAATTACTAGGCCTTTTGGATTTTGGGATTCTTCATATGTGAAAAAGCATCAAGATTGTACATTCCTCATGTTTGTTTTAAAGAATAAGATAAAAAGGTACTATTGGTACAGCACCAAGAACTTAATTACATACTGCAGATAGATATTAGTTATTATTTTTACCATTGTTGAATAGATTGGTTTAAAGACAAAAGATCTTTCCCATTTCATCTTGGTAAACTCCTTCAAATATTTAAAAACTCATCTTTCACATCACCTTTCCTGTGTTTCTTTGATTCCCCAGGAAGACTTAGGTGCCCTTTTCTTATGCCCGTAGTACTTTGTTCCTAATTATATGTTAGAATTGTGAAGGAAAAACATATACGGAAGCAGTCCAAATGTCCCATCGATTGATGAATGGATAACGAAGATGCAGTGTATATATGCAGTGGAGTATTATTCAGTCATAAAAAAAGCATGCAGTCTTGCCATTTGCAGCAACGTGGATGGAGCTAGGCAAAATAAGGCAGAGAAAGGCAAATACCATATGATTGCATTTATAAGTGGAATTTAAGGAACAAAACAAATGAGCAAAGGGAAAAATAGACAAACCAAGAAACAGACCCTTAACTATAGAGAATGAACTGATAGTTGCCAGAGGGAAGAGGGGTAAGGGGATGGGTGAAATAGGTGATGGGGTTCAGGAGTGCGCTTGTGATGAGCACCGGGTGACGTATGGGAGTGTTGAATCATTGTATTGTACACCTGAAACTAACATAACACTGTATGTTAACCAACTGGATTTTTTTTAAGGAAAAACAACATAACAATTAAAAATAGTTTTTGGAAGGGAAACAGCATTGTAACGGGGTATAGGCAACTCTCTCTCCAGTAGCTACTAAGTCAATGGTCTTAAGTGAAGTTTTCTAAGTGCAAACCCTAAGATAAGGATTGAGGTGCAACTCATTTATTTAGGAAGTGCTCCTGAGTGAAACTGGAAAGGATAAGAGGGAGACCAGAACGGACAAAACCAAACAAAGGTGTGATTCCAGGTGAAGGCCCCCTCTCGGTCTGATCCCCTGGGGAGCTCTGGAGCATATTTTGTACTCCGAGTTTGTCATTCCATCAGGTGAAGAAGCTGGGCTTTCACACTACCCCATCAGTCAGTCATTGGCCAAGGGAGTGGGATGTGGCATAAATGTGCGGGTGCTTCCAGCTCTCTTCAGCCGATGCTTGGAAGATCTCAGGTGGAAGCCAGTAAAAACACAGCACCCAGAAGATGGGCCATAGGGGCACACAGATCAAGGATTAGGGGAGGAATCTGTGTGTCGCCACCAACAGTGTCTGACCCCCGGTCCTCAGTGAACCCCTACATTTTTTCTGGTCGTATCATCAGGTGCAGTAGTTTCTATGAGCTAAATGGCTAGAAGAACAGTAGCCGCCGTTGACAAATAAGCCGTTCCTTTGGAAATAGACACGGTCACACAGCCCCAGGGCGTGGTTTGCTAATTATTGATGGCCATAAGATGGCTGACATCCAGGACTTCCACAATGTCTACTTGACTGGCTACCGGAACTCCTACTATTTTAGTGACTTTATTCCCCGCTCCCCTACAAGCCGTATTGCTTCTGGTGCCTGGCTCAGTGCCAAGAGAGGTTGGCCTCAGAAGTTCCTTTCTGTAGTAAATAGCATCCTAACTTACGGCAGTAACCAGAGTGCCTTCTGGTCTCAGCCTGGAATGGTGTTGACACACCCCGCATGACCCTCTCATGGCTGACATCTCTGCTGCTGCTGCCAGGGCAGCTGCCACAGCCTAGAGTTCTTGCCACAGAGTGCCCCAGTCCTGAGGCAGGCTCGTAGCCACCAGTCCTGTATCGCCGCAGCACCTTTTCACCATCTCTGGCTGATGTTGGGGTATCCGCTGTCTCTTCCAATCTATAGTAGCTTCTCCTGGGTTGCAAATCTGACTGCCTTCGACCCTAGTAACCAGAGATGCCTAGGTGGCTACTTGCCTCATCTTTCATTCGAAGACTCGCCGCCAAGTGCTTCTGCCTAAATCATAATATCTATTCCACTGTAGTGGTTCCACTCAGGAAAGAGAAATTGCCTTTGTCCTTTCTAATTAAAATTGTAAAACTCGGTCTCTTTTTCTGATGTTCCTGACGTTCTCCATGCAGTTGCATCATCAATATCTCAGCGTACCGAAATCTGTCACCCATGCCTTCTGTTTCACAGTTGGAATCTGTCTTATAAATAGAATATTTCCATTGTTAGGAAACATCCCGAAATTGAAAAAAAAATATGTTCAAAATTCATGAATTTCATCTAAAATGTATCCATATTTTTTAAAGTTTCTGTGCATACTACATAGGATTCAGTGATCATTTTTCCGTTATACATCATTCTCTATTATAACACGTAGAGATCCTCTCTGATGGTATACAGGAAGAAAAGAACTGTTCCATGATGAAATGTATCATGTAATTTAAAAAAATGAACATTCATTTATTCATTTTTGAGAGAGTGTGAGTGAGGGAGAGGCAGAGACAGAGGGAAACCCAGAATCTGAAGCAGGCTCCAGGCTCTGAGCTGTCAGTACAGAGCCCGACATGGGGCTCGAACTCACGGACCGAGAGATCATCACTTGAAGCTGAAGTCGAATGCTTAACCGACTGAGCCACCCAGGCGCCCCTCACGTAATTTTTAAAATGCTAAAAGGAAAAGTCATGACTGTCTAGTCAGAAACAGGTTCCCACGGATAGGTAGGTAGGCAGATAATTTATAGCATCGGTTATAATAATCTCTTTCTACTTTGTTGGTCATTTATTCTATAATAATTCATTGAGACCTTACTACTGGAGTGGGCCCCAGGAATAAAAGATGATAGATCAGAACTTCCATTAAGGCCTCATAATCTAGTAAGGAGGACAGACATGAAAAAAATAATTCTAATACAATGTTGAAGTTACCATAAACGAAACAAGGGCAAGAAGTAAAAACGCCAAAGTTTTGTAATAACTAACTTTGTCTTCCATTTGCATCCTGCTCTTTTGAGTTAGGAAACTAATGATTGGTTTTGACTCAGCTCAGCCCACCCAGGCTGAGTCCCATTCTTTCTGCTTGTGACCACCTTAGAATTCATCACATAATCCAGTAGTTCTTTATTGGTCTGTCTCCTGGACTCAAGTCTGAGCTTTGTGAATATAGGATTTTGTCTAATTGTCTTTATATCCAAAGTGTCCACTTTACTTTTGGGCACATAGTTGCTTCTCGGTAAATGTTTGGTAACTGAATGAATGAATACACTGAACAAAGGACAGAGAAGGAAGAATTTCTTTGAAATCCTTATGTATGCTTTTCTGTTTAAACTACTAAGGATCATACACTGTTGAGGTCAAATTCTGAAACTCCCAAGTGAAGGTGAGAGAATCACCTAAGGTCACAAGCTCCAGTTTTGTTTTCTTGTCCAAAGCTCCTGACTTTGCAAATTTGGCCAACCTGTCTCCTGTCCACCATGCTAAGGTAGAGCTCCTTGGGGTCGGAAAACAGCTGTACCTTCCAGAGCGTCTTGTAAGATGTACCAGAAAGAACTATTTCCTGTATCAAGAACTTGGGCTTTTAAATGCTGGTTGGATCCAGTTCTGGTAATGTTTGGTTTTTAAAAAAATCATCTAGAAGGTTATTATTTGCTGTCCCTGCAGTGCTGTTATGTGATTGCTGCCTCAGCTCTTTGCAAGCAATTATGGCAAGTTTTAAAATCAAGTAGCAGTGCAGGGGTGCAGTTCTCCTGGTTCTCTCCAGCAGTTGGAGTTCATGCCTTATTATCATCGAATCCATTGTTGTGATTCCTCTGGGCTTTCTAAAGAGTATTTAGGATTAAGAGTGTTCTGTTGAGGGTTAGGTATTCAAATATTTTGTCCCTTTTTTGAAATGCAGTCTAAAAATTCTGGCTGCCTGTTAGAATTAACTCTAATAACCTAAGTATTCCCATCACAGAGGTTAGCTATATAGATAATCATCCTATCCCACTAAGTTCCATAAACTGTATTTGCCCCAAATGCCTTTTCACAAGGTTCTAGGAAAGTGTTGGTTCAGAAGACGGATGCTTTTCTAAAATTTTGCCTAATGACTCTACAGGAATCACTTAGGTTGAGAACAACCAGATAACCCCTTTTTCCTTCTCCCCAGTAATCAGAATTTGGGTTCCCAAAGTGTGAAGTTTCAGTACTCTCGACTGGAGATATACATGCCTCGAGTTTGTTGTTCAGAAGCCACTCCTGATCAACTCATCTGTTAGGATAGCAATCAGAGTAGAAATTCAGCTCACTTGTCCTCTCCTTATTCTGCTTTCGCTTCTTTCTTAAAACTTAAATTTTTAAAATTATTTTTGATTACTTAAGTATACTTGACCTTCATTGGTACATTCGTTTCAGACATTCAACACAGTGACCCTACACGTCTGTATCTCACTCAGTGCTCACCACCTCTTTTCACTTCTGAGTCCTTCATCCTTTCTCTCTTCCTCTGTAATCTTGAGCACCTCTGTTTGACCCTGCCACTCTCTGTGTTACCAGGCTCTTGCTTTCTGGGCAAAAGCTTGTCTGACTTGTCAGTCCTTCTTTGCAGAAGAACTTCGAAATGTTCAAAAGAAACAGTGGTCTAACCTACCTAAGAAGTTACATTTGATCATCCCACTGGTGAAAGTGACCTGCTGTGAGTGTATGCCAATCTGCTAGGGTATCTCCCATAGAAGAGAGTTCAAAGTTAGTGGTGGTGGTAGTTGTAGTAGTGGTGGTAGTAGTAGTAGTAGTAGTAGTAGTAGTAGTAGTAGTAGTAGTAATAATAATAGACCCAAAAGTTGTACTGAGACTAAGTTATTTCAGAACAACTACTGTTCCCACAGGTGTTTGAAATACAATTAATACCTCTCTTCTAAGTATCTACTAAGCATATATTGAAGTGTGTATCTCATAAGCTGTAAAACGGCCGGTTGCTTTTTGCGAATAGAAATATAATCATACAAATGGAGAAGAATTACTCAGTGATAATATTCTCTATTGGCTTTTTGAGTACAAACATAACATGTAATGTGTTTTACTAAAAGGGGCCTAAGAGATAATTTAGTCATGTCCTCATTTTGTAAAGAAGGAAGTGGTCTTCTGAGAGATTGTGGTATCTTTTCATGGTGACACAGCTGAGCTGGGAGAAGTGCAACTGGGTCTCAGGACTCCTGGTTCCTACTGTATTCTTCTCCCTTTAAGAGTCACGGCAGTGAATTTGCGGGCTATTTAGGGGTCCTTAACACTGGGATCTTTGGAAGGGATTCCTAGATCTTCTTGTAATTTCAGGTAAATTTCAGTGTGCATGTTCCCTCTGAGGGGGAGCATAGTTCTCAAAAGATTCAGAATAGCCCATACACCTTCTGCCCCAAAAAACGAGGTGTAAAAACTTCTAAACTAAATAAATAAATGTTTTCTCTTAATATAAAAATCATAGATAAATGTTTCAGTGGCGTGTCCTCCTTATTTCTCACACCTCTCCACACGGGAGATTAGTCTACTTTCAGTTCTAGTTCACCCATCCATGGAGAAGGCAAAGTGCCATGGAGTGAAAAAAAAAAAAATGATTGCATACACCTTGAGCCTACATAATCGTTCTGTTAAGACATCTTCTTTTACACATTTTTCCTATATATGTGGTGTCCATTTCCCTACCACTTATCCCACTGACCTCCCCCCTCACCCCTTCCAACTCCTTCCTGAACTGTCAAAAGTCTAACTTATCAGTGTACCATGTCACAGTCTTCTACCTTCAGCTGGCTCTTTCTTCTCTCTCTTTTCCCACCTGTTAATTCCAGATATCCCAACATCTTGAGTTCTCAACCTTCTTCATATACATAATACATTATATACATTCTCTCAGGGGCGCATCCATTCTGAAAATTTACATGTGTTCTCTCTACCAAGGAATCCCAAATCTGCCTTTCCTGCCCCCTTTCCTGATATCTTATTTCCACCCAGTCAGATTTAAGCCCATCTTATTAGATACTCTTCCATTAAGTACGGACCATGTCCGTATATCCCCAAAGGCGTTGAATCTTCCGTCTGTGTTCTCTGTGTCTGACAGCATCGCCAACTTTTCAGTCTCCAAATTTAAACATTCAGACTGTTTGCTGGCCTCCCATTCTTTTTCAGTGACAGCACCCAAGAACTGTTTGTTTTTTCTCACTGTATATCATTTACTTCCATTTGTCTCTTTAATAAACAAATGATTTTTATGGGGCACTTCGGTGGCTCAGTCGGTTGCATTGTCCGACTCTTGATTTCAGCTCAGGTCATGATCTCACGGTCACGACACTGAACGCTGCTTCAGTCTCTGCGCTGGGTGTGGAGCCTGCTTGGGGTTCTCTCTCTTTCTCCCTCCCCCCCCTCAAAAAACAAAAACTAAAATAAACAAATGATTTTTGAGAGTCAACTAGGTGCCAGATGATTTTCTTGATGCCATGGGGGAACCAAAATGAATGAGACTCTGGTTTATCCCTCTAAGAAGTTGCTTTCTAACAGGGAGTGTGAAGAATATTTACAGATCACTATAATGCGAGGCCTCGCTAGCGTTGGCAGTGGCCGTCCCTGGCTTCAGTATGCCTCAACTAAGCCTTTCCGTCAGTGACCCTTGCCCAAACCCATACCCATGTATAGGGTTTATTTCAGATTTTTGCATTCTACATACCTTACTTTATTTTTATTTTTGACTCATGGTCCTTTCAAATTACATCATTTGATTTTTTTTCTCTCTTCTGGGCCGGTGCTGTTAGAAGGATATGACTCCATAATCCTCCTGTTGATCCAGTGGAGTTTTTTGTGAACCGTGCCTTTTGACAGTCAGCATCAACCGGAGGAGAGCCTGGACATGGACTTCCCTACTTGAGAAGCTGATTTTAATTAACTGGAGCTCCTTTTCTCCATCCCTCTTTGCCTCTGAAAAGCTGAGATCCTTTACTGCCTTAGCTTTGGCTGTGCTTCTCTCCCTGGGGAAGGTCTCTGTCTTTTCAACTTAGGCCAAGTTTGACCTTCTAGGCCTCATAAGATACCTAAGTCACTTCTGAGTATCCTTCTCTTCCCACCTGAAACACTTTGGTACGCTACACGTTGCGATAAAGTACTCCATACGCCCACATTAACAAAAGGGACATGACGGTGCAACGAACAAAAATCTGGGCCCCTTGTTAGGTAGTCCAGCGCAAGGAGGAAAACTGCCGAAACCCTAGCACCCATACCCATGATTACTTGTTCTTTCAACATCCATGGTCTACTTGACGTATCGTAATTGAGTGCTCGGCTTGCCCAAATTCCTGTACTCCTGTCATGAATGTTTTATACAGCATCCCATCCTGTGTATTAACTGCTGTGTCATGCAATTGAATGGAGAGAGGACAAGGAATCACTCATGCCTAGTTTTTGAGCTTTTGCCAATTCCAGGTCTCAGGCAAAAGGCTGCCAAACCAAGAACCTATTCTTAAAACCAGGCATATTTGTCTGTATTTCTTCTACCATTAAGTAATCCACGAAAGCATCATTTTCACAATCTTTTTTTTAAACAAGAAATCCATTTTATTCAACTCCTCTAATATCTTGTGAGAAAACGGTCATTGAAACATGATTCTGTTTATTTTAGGCTAAGACTTTACAGATCATTTAAAAATCTACAACAAGGGGCACCTGGATGGCTTAGTCGGTTAGGCATCTGACTTCAGCTCAGGTCATGATCTCAATGGTTCGTGGGTTCCAGCCCTGCGTCGGGTTCTGTGCTGACAGCTCAGAGCCTGGAGCCCGCTTCGGATTCTGTGCCTCCCCTTCCCTCTTCCCCTCCCCCGCTTGTGCTCTGTCTCTCTCTCACTCGCTCTCTCTCTTTCAAAAATAAACACTAAAAAAATTTTTTTAAATAAAAATATACAACAAACGAGAAGTAATAGCCACATTCTTGGTTGGATCTTGTTTTTAACCTGAAAGGTTATCAAGTTGACTAATGAAACAAAGGTGGTAAATATAATTATCTACCTTTGAAAGCACTCCTGGTCTGTGTGTTACTGATTTGCGATTTTATATTTTATATTCTGGGAAACCTTACCTTTTAGTTTTCTGTTTGGAAAACAAAATTTCACCATTCCTTCAAATATTTCTCTGACTGTTGTAGGGGCTTGATGTGGAGTTTAGGTCACTGAGAAGAATTATAAGGGTATAGTGACATCTACAGGTAGCATGTATATTGTTAAAAAGGATGTGATTATGATCAGCTGAGGAATGGACTGTTCTAACAAGCCTCTCTGCCTTACATTCATTCAAATATACCTTGCCTATGGTAATCAACAGCAAAGATTAAACCAGTCACGCTGGAAGGGCTGAGTTAAGAGATCTTGCTAAAATTAAAATTCCTGTAATAACGAGCTTTGCTTTTTTACCTTGTTTCTTATACATAGATTATCTTCATTTTTGAAATGTGAATAGCAGTTTGATTGGCATTTCATTTCGAAAAGCTGTGTAAGGCGTACATATATACCTGGTAAAAGCAGTCACTGAAACCTCATGGAAATCACAGAGAAAGAATATGCCAATTAAAAACTCACAAATTCATTTTTGGCTCTCGATGACAAAGAGCCAAAATACAACCATTCTATTCCAGTAGTAACCAGTAGTAATAACTTAGGTTAACAGTATGTCAGGAGGTATTCCTACATTCTCTTAATGATAACAGGACTGGAAAGAACAGAAGTGTGTGTTGGGGGTTGGGGTTGAATGATTAAACTATAATCAAATCAGGCTCATGAGCATCAGTTATTTTCCTGTCTGGGTAAAAAGAACAAATCAGGGAAAGGAAAATAAAGTTTAAGCTCCTTGTGGGGTGAGAATATTAAAACTTTTGTATTTCTCATGGTGGCTAGGTATACACTGACCAATTAGAAAAAAATTAAAAAGATGTAAATTTGCTTTACAGAACTCTTTAATATCTATGGATTTAGTAGAAAAGAATGAGAAGTTTCAGCATAATTGGGATTTAGCAGTCAAGCTGCTAAGACATATTTATCAGTATCCAGTTTGTGCAAAGTGTTACACAGACCTACTTAAAAGTGGAAAAATCCAGCTGCTTAATTAATTCTTTCTACTCCTTCATGTCTTCCTTTCCCTGTATGTTTCTGCTTCCAGTATTAACATCAAAGAGAGATACCTTAAGAAGGTATCTTTTCCCCAAGAATTTCAAGTTATTTTCCATTTCTGTGCCGTTGTTTTGTAATGTAGAATATCTTTTCTTTGATACATAAATCCTACCCAGCCCAAGTGTCCTGTCCTCTAAGTCTTTCCTGGGTGAGTCAAAATAGAGTTTTTCTTCCTTTTTGAATTCTCACAACACTCTCTTATGTCACCTGTCATCTTTTACCTTCTTGATATTAAAAATACTTAGGGGCGCCTGGGTGGCTTAGTTGGTTGGGCATCCAACTTTGGCCCAGGTCATGATCTCAGTTCGTGGGTTTAAGCCCCGCGTCGGGGTCTGTGCTGACAGCTCAGAGCCTGGAGCCTGCTTCAGATTCTGTATCTCCCTCTCTCTGCCCCTCCCGCGCTCATGCTCTGTCTTTCTGTCTCTCTATCAGAAATAAACATTAAAAAACTATGTAGCTATATTAGCTCTCCTGAAGTATCTGAGGGCAGAGAGAATTCTGGAAAATTTTATTTATGTGCCCTGTATACTTTGGGTGCTCAGTAAATGCTTGTTGAATGAAGTCAAAGATTCATCCCATGGAAATTGAATAACAATTCAAGAATTAGAGAATAAGATTTACAAAGATGAGTTCTCAAGGTCATTAGTTCTTGTTTTAAGGAGTCCATTTTATTTCTAAAGACCTGCTCTTTTGACATAAATTAAAATGGTAAACACAGTGTAGGATTTCACCTGTGTGCATATCTGAGAAGGAGGAATAGGGTTAAACAGACAGGGATGATTGCAGAGAGAGGGAAGCAGTGGAAAAATCTGAATTCCCTCCTTTGGGCATGGGGAAAATGTATGAATTTCCAGTGATCCCTGCCAAGATTACCTGGCTAGAGCAATTTTGCTAATAGCCCAATCAGGGAGGCTGGCTCCTAGCTGAGACACCTCATCAGCAAGAGCCTGGAGGATGTTCTGCTACATGGGGGCCTGTACTGTCCAGGGAACAGCATATTAGAGAGGCTCCTCGGAGACCTATGAAGAATTCTATGTGTGTCCCATGAAAAGATGAGTAATTTGGGCACTGCCACACAGATTGCCTCTTAAGCCTGTCGATACTACAGAAGCAAGAATAGCCTCAGAGAGGTTAAGCTTCAGAGAGAGAGGAAAGCATTGCCTCACAGCCAGACCCTGCCCGCACCATCCAGCTCAGATCCAGCAGTCAGGACTGCCACTCAAACCTGACCTGAGGATAAGGAAAAAAAGATGAAGTTTAAAACAAGTTTGAAATCAATGCTTTAATTTGAACTAAATTTTAATAGCCAAAAGTAGCCACAAAGCTATGGAATCTTCAGAAGATCATATTGCAGTACTAGAAAGGGAAATACAACAATGCATGAGAGAAGACAGTAATTGGAAACACTAGTCACTTTATCTTTCGATACCAGCAAACTAGGACTTCTCCATAAACCAAGTTACATTACACAACAAAGGATTGGCGCTGACTCCTAGGGCTGCCATAACAAAATACCAAAGACTGGGTGGGTTAAAGACCAGAAATTGATTTCCTTAACACTTGTAGAGGCTAGAAAGTCCAAGATCAAGGTTCTAGTAGGGTTCAGTTTCTGCTGAGAGATGTTAGGACTTTCTGAGTCCCCACATGGTGAAGAGAAAGAGGGAAAGGGAGAGGGCAAGGGGGAAGGAAAAAACGGATCTTGGGTATTTCTTCCTCTTTTATAAGGACACCAGTTCTGTCAGATGAGAGTTCCACCCTTATGACCTCATTTGACCTTAATTACCTTTCTCGAGGATTTATCTCCAGTATAGTCACCTGGGGGTTAGGATTTCAACATATGGATGTTAGGCACAGTTCAGCTCATAGTTAGGACCCGTTGACATGTGGCACACCTGTTTCAAGATATGACAGGATGGAGAAAAGCAGGCTAGAAAATAACTTTCTGTTCTGTGCCAAGGTCAGAGCATTGCAATTTCAAATGGAAGCAAGAACTCTGAGGCCTTCATTAGGTCTTGATTATGAGCAGAAGCCCACAACCAGAACCAGAATAGCAGAAAACTTTACATTGAAATTGATGAATCGCTGCAGGCTCAGTGTCGACAAGCTTGAGAGTTCAAAACTCCCAGGGGGCCCAATGTTAGGAGCACCCCCACCCCAATCCTTTCCTGTGTTTTACCTTCAGGAGCCCCATCAAGTTGTCAGTATAAAGATCAGAGAAAAATCCCTTCATACTTTAGGGAGAGGAAGGGGGGAAGTAACACTTTAAAAACACCCGCAGAGTCCTCTCTTCTCCTTAAGTAGACCTTTCCTCAAGGGAAATTACTTTCCGAGAGCACTGTCAACTAGAGTTTTACCAAAGCCTAAGTGACATGGGGGAAGAGTACTCAACCCAGCTCTCTCTAGCCTTCCATATGGTGGAAGGGAAATACCCACCTAGGCTCACTGAAAGACTAAGAACTCAGGGTTCCTGGGTGGCTTACCGACTTCGGCTCAGGTCACTATCTCATGGTTCGTGGGTTCGAGCCCCACATCAGGCTTTATGCTGTCAGCGCAGGGCCCGCTTTGGATTCTGTTTCCCTCTCTCTGTGCCCCTCCCCCACCCACACTCTCTCAAAAATAAACATTAAAAAAAAGACTAAGACCTAGCCGTAGAACTATAGAATGCTCCCCCTCCCCCACACCACCACGTCAGTAGGGCTCATGTATACTAAAGGAGATAACAGTTAAAAGAACTGGATGCCCTCACACCCTATTTAAGACGTTGCTAGGAAAACTCAAAGGCAATAGGGGGAGAAAAAACAAGGACACTAAAGGAAATTACAGCCTCTGACACCGCAATTACAGCAAGCAGTAAACATAGTCTAAGTACCAGGCAGATAAACCTAAAACTCTCACTATCTCAGTTCCTTTTATCTGGTATATCATGTTTGGCTTTCAGCAAAAACACTGTAAGGCATTCTAAAAGGCAAAGAAGCACAAATGAATGGACAAAGTAGCATCAGAATTAGAGTCATATATAACAAAGAGTGTGTAATTATCAGACTGGGAATTTAAAATAATTATGATTGGGGCGCCTGGGTGGCGCAGTCGGTTAAGCGTCCGACTTCAGCCAGGTCACGATCTCGCGGTCCGTGAGTTCGAGCCCCGCGTTGGGCTCTGGGCTGATGGCTCAGAGCCTGGAGCCTGTTTCCGATTCTGTGTCTCCCTCTCTCTCTGCCCCTCCCCCATTCATGCTCTCTCTCTGTCCCAAAAAATAAATAAACATTGAAAAAAAAAATTTAAAAAAAAAATAAATAAAATAATTATGATTAATATCCTGAGGACTATCGTAGAAAAAGTGAACAACATGCAAGAAAACATAGGTAATATAAGCAGGGGGATGTAAGCTCTAAGAAAGAATTAAAAGAAAATTCTAGAAATCAAAAACACCAACAGAAATGAAAAATGTCTTTCATGGATTTATTTGTAGACTATACCCAGCCAAGGAGAGAAGCAATGAGCTTGAGGATATATCAGTAGAAACTTCCAAGACTGAAATACGAAGAGAAAAAAAGGATGAAAAAGACTGCACAGAGTATTCAAGAACGCTGGGACAATTACAGAAGGTGTAACATATATGTAATATCGCAGTCAGAAGTAGAGGAAGGAGAGGAATAGAAGTATGTGAAGCTTTAATGGCTGACAGTTTTCCAGAATTAAACACAGACACCAAACCATAGGTCCAGAAAGCTCAGAGCAGAAGCAGGATAAATATATTTTTAAAAAATCAGCATGTAGGCATATCCAAACTGCATAAAATTCAGAAACAGAGAAAATCCTGAAGTAAGCCAGTGGAAGAAACTGCCTTCCCTATAGAGGAACAAGGACAAGAATTAAGTTGTACTTCTCTTCAGAAACCATACAAGCAAAAACAGAATGAAATGAAATATTTAAAGTGATGAAAAAACTAACCACTATCCTAGAATTCCATATCTAGCAAAACTCCTTCAAAAGTAAAGGAGAAAAAAGACTTTCTCAGACAAACAAAAGTTGAGGAACTTTTCACCAGTTGACCTACTTGCAAGAAATGTTAGAAGTTCTTCAGACAGGAGGTAAATGATGGAGGTCAGAAACACACAAAAGTGTTAGAGAAGGAATTAATAAAAGTAAAATAAAGCCTTTTCTTTTTCTTATTCTTAATTGATCTAGCATAATTTGTTCAAAATAATAATAGCAAGTGTTTCCAATGAATGTAGTTTATAAGTGAAATGAATGATAGCTATGTAATAAGGGGTGGAAGAAGGAGTTGGGAATACTCTGTTGTAAGTTACATGCACTACCTGTGAAACCATATAATATTATTTGAATGTGGACTTAGATTTGTTGTATATTTCAAACTTGAGGACAACTGCTAAAAAGGTTTTCTTTTTAAAGGTATAATTGATAAGCTAAGATAGCAGAGAAAATGGAGTCATGTAAAACACTCAGTCAGAACCAGAGAAGACAGAAAAAGAGTGGAAGACAAAAACAGACACAAAGAAAACAGGGCAATGAATAGACAACAGTTACAAATACAGTAGATATTATTAATCCAGATATGTCAGTATTCACTTTTCAATGTGAATGCTCCAAATAGACTAATTAAAAGAGACTTTAAGAGTGAATAAAAACAAGGCCAAACTAGATGCCTGCAAGAAACCCACATTAAACATAAAGACAGATGAATTTAATGTAAAAGGACAGAGAAAGATACATCTGGCAGGCACTCATCAAAAGAAGGGTGGAGTAGCTGTAGTAATTTTAGGCAAAGCAGCCTCATAGCAAGGAAGACGATCACTGATAAAGAGGTGCATTACATCATGATAAAAGGGTTGATTTTCTAATAAAACATGACAATCTTTAATGTGTACTTAATAAAAGAGCATCAAAATACATGAGACAGAAAGTGATAAATGCAGGGAAAAATAGATAAATCTCATGTTATAACTGGAGACTTCAACACCTATCAGTGGTTGACAGATCCAGCAGGCAGAAAATCAGTAAGGACTTAGTTGAACTGAATAGTACCATCAATCAACTGGATCTAATTGACATTTATAGAACACTTGGTCCAACAGTGATAGAATATGCATTCCTCTCCAGCTCACATGAAACATTCACCAAGGTAGATCACATTCTGGGCCATAAAACACACTTTAACAAGTATGAAAGAATAGACACCATAAAAGTATGCTCTCAGACCACAATGGATTTAAAATAGAAATCAGTAATTGATAGATGGGAAATCATAAGATATTTAGAGATTAAACAATACAATTCTAAATTACACATAAAGAACTCAAGAAAAATGAAAAATATGTTTAAAAAAGAAAATCTGTCAAAATTAATGGGATGTGGCAAACCCACTGTTAGAGGGAAATTTGTAGCATTGAATGCATGTATTAGAAGATTGATCTAAAATCAGTAATGTATATTCCACCTTAGGAAAACTAGAAAAAGGAGGACACATTAAATTCAAGGTGAGCAAGAAAAAAATACAGAATTAAAAGCAAAAAATCATTGACATTGGAAAAAAGGAGGGGTGCCTGGGTGAGCCAGTCAGTTACACGTATAACTTTGGCTCAGATCATGATCTCATAGCTTGTGAGTTCAAGCCTCACGTCAGGCTCTGTGCTGACAGTTCAGAGCCTGGAGCCTGCTTCGGATTCTGTGTCTCCCTCTCTCTCTGCCCCTCCCCTGTTCACACTCTGTCCCTCTCTTCTTCAAAAATAAATAAACATTAAAAAAATGTTTAATTTTAAAAAGGGAAATCAATAGCAAAAAGTCAATGAAAACAAAACTTGGCACTTTGAAAATATCAAAACTAAGTTGATAACTTAGATGAAATGGACCAATTCTTTGAAAGGCATATCTTCTAAAACCCATACAGGGAAAAATAATCTGAATAAGCCCATAACTGTTAAAGAAATTGAAACCAGTAATTCATAACTTTTTAAAGCAGAAAGCGCCAGGCCCAAGTGGTTTCATTAGTGAATTTTACCAAGAATCTAAGGAACAAATCACACTAATTCTCTCCAATCTGTTCCAAAAAGTAGAAGTCAAATAGATACCTCCTAACTCATTCTCTGAGGCCAACATTACTCTAATACCCAAACAGGCAAAGAAATTACAAGAAAGAAAAACTACCAACCAATATGTCTCAGGATGATAGATGTGAAAATTCTCAGCAAAATATTTGCAAATCAAATCCAGCAATGTATACAAAGGATTATATACCCCAACCAAATGTGATTTATTTCAGGGATGCAAGGTGTAGTTCCACTTATGACAATCAATTAATATAACCCCTTATATCAACAGGCTAAAGAAGAAAATAATAATATCATATCAATAGATATAGATATATATAAATATATATTATATATTATATTATATATTGTATATTATATTATATATATATTATATCTTATATAATTATATGTTATATATAAATATATTTAATACATATTAATATAGATATATATATATAAAATATATAGATATAGATATTCAGATAACTCTGAATATTCTGGATATTAAAGAAGAAGAATATGTGGTCCTCCTCTTGGAAATTCATTTGACAGAGAAGAAAAATGCTTATTGAACAGTTAATCAACACCTGAAATGTGACCTTTATACAAGCTGTAGACCGACTTTCAACTGTAAGGCTACTTTCAACTGTAAATCTAAGGCTATGAAGAATTCTAAGTATAGAAATGAAAAGAAGTTAATAAATACATGGAGAAGTCTTAAAAGGGAATGGAAAAAGAAAATTATATGTGACCTAAACTCTGTTTTTATTCTTACCTACAAAAAAAAAAATTTCAAAATACTAATGGTGCCTTAGCAAAGTCTCAAGTAACATTTTGAGCTGTTCTTATTTTATCCGTCCTGATACATTCTGGACAGTTTGAGGCCTATATTTGAATAGATGTCCACAGCCAGCTAAGAAAAATGCTCATTACTGAAGGAATGACTCAGCAGTTGAAAATGATCAGCAAACATTTTCGTAGAAGTTCGAAGGTATCGATGGACTTCGATTAGTATTTTTGTATTTAAATAGAAAACACTTTTTTTTATTTTCTGAAAAAGCCTTATTTTCCAAGAGTTTAACACTTTGTAATGAAGTGCTAGCAAGACATCAGTGTGGGTAACAGTGTGGTTCCAAATTTGGCCTCTCATCAGAATCACTGAGGCTTCTTTTTTTAAAAGCTGCATTACAACGTTCCTCTTGATTCGGGGTGGGGGGGGGGTGGTGCAGTGGGCCTGGAAATCTGTATTCTTCCTAAAGTCCCCAAGTGATTTTTCTTGCCACGGGGAATGGAGCCCACTGCTTTTGAAGAACTCACGAGTTCTTTCGTCCATTGCTCTCCCTCAGTGAAAATACACACAATTTACTACATGCATTCACTTTTCCCCTGTGTCATTTGTGGGCCTCTCTGCGGCATTATTGTGTACTCCAGATACATGAACAGACTCTGAATTTAACACGGATCTCCCCTGATTTAAATAGAGCTCTTTTAAGTTCACCAACACTTAGTTATTAACTTACACTGTAATAGCTTTTGTACCTTTTGTTGACTGTTTGATGTTGTTCTGGATTTTAAATACTTAGTGGTTTTTGTCATTAAAGAAAGATGGTCTTGGGGCACCTGTGTGGCTCAGTCTGTTGAGTGTCTGACTCTTGATTTCAGCTCAGGTCATGATCCCCGCACTGTGAGATCGAGCCCCATGTTGGGCTCCCTGCTGAACATGGAGCCGGTTTAAGATTAATTTTCTCTCTCTGTCTCTCTGTGTCTCTGTCTCTCTCTACCCCACTCATGCACTCTGTTTCTCTCTCTCTCTCTCTCTCTCTCTCTCTCTCTCTCTCTCTCTCTCTCTCTCTCAACAAAAGCAAAAGAGATGGTCTTGATCACTCTTAGTGTGGAGTCCATTTTATTCTCCCCATAGTATACCTGTGTCATCTTCAGTCAGGAACTGGAAGCCAGGGAAATCTTAGTTCTACCGATTTGGACTTGGAAACACATTTGAGATAATTGAAGAACTTCAGGCCCCATCTCTCTGTCACAGACACTTGATCTAGACCTCTAGCTTTCAGTCACAAGTACCACGTCAAATCCAACTCATTAAAGAAATACATTACATATGTAGGCCACCTGGTGATTGAATGTTTAGTAGACTGAAGTTTGAGGGAAAGTGTCATTCTCTGTTAGGTGTTGTCTGTCAATCACTGACAAAGCCTAAAGTTCACATCCTGATGGTGGATCTTTGTCTCCCTTTATTCCCGCTCTCTGAATATCCTATGCAGTTTTTAAGCTATTTTCTCCCTGGGGTTCTTTTTTAAAGGAAAAATCATTGTCAACAGCGTAAGCAAAGCCCTGCGGTAATCAAAGCAGTATAGAGTCACTGGAGGAAGAAAAGTAGGGAGGAATCATTTAAAAAGCAGCATTCTTTTCTTGGGGCTGAGCTTCTTTACCCATCTGCAAACTGAAAAGAACTAACTGGGTGGTAGGATTCTGCCATTGTTCGCTAGGTGGTTTGGGTATGCCAAGCTGAGATTTGTTTTTCAGATCCTTCCACAGTTGCCTAAGAACAAGTAATAAATAGTTTGATAGCAGCAGATGTCCCCGAGTAGTGGAGATGATACTGTTATTGTTGTTTTCCCCCACGCCTTTGCTATTTTCCTACCTCTTGACAATGACCCTTTTAAAGATTACACGTTAATACTTTTAAATAGGCTTTCATAATAAAATGGACAAACCAGTTAGAAGAAACATAAGAGTGATTCTCTAAAACAAAACTGGCACTTCGAAAGTCTGGTAGTCTGGTTAAACCCACTTCAACATTGATTAAGATGTTTTTATTTTGTTCTGGGTTTCTTGCTCTACAATAAAAGAGTGGTATGTGGTAGCACAGAATTATAAAACTTGAAGTCATCTTTCACTAGTGCTGGCTACTCGAAGGGCATGTTTTCAACTGAAAAGATTTTTCGTAAAGCCCCACAGCCCTGCTCCAATTCCCTGATAAAGAATTTTATAATATAAAATCATACACCTGTCCACATATAGAGGGAAATACGTAAACACTAAAGTCTCATTGAAGAGGTATTGCTAAAATATATGCCGGAGGCACAGGTTTTAGACATGGTTATATCTAATATCTTTATTAATTAGCCTGTATGTGACTAAACAGTATATTAATGACACTCATGAGTTTTGTTCCACTGGGAGTTGAAGGCACTAATGAATACTAAAATTACCCAGGAGATGCGATAAATATAGCTCTAAATATGTTACTCACATGCTATTTTTCGAATGTCACTTACCTTGAGCCACCACCTTGTGTCTCTTTTTTCTGAAAATGCTTTGAAATACAGGATTTAAGAAATTAACTTGGTCACATCAGTACACTTCGAATTACCTGTGTCCATTAAGTCCAAATCCCAAGATAAGGGCCGAATTTGTTTTCCATTTTTGCCTAGGAAATTGCTTTAGTTTGAAAATGTATTTGAACTGTAAAGAGGAAAGTGGATGTGTGTTTCGGGAGTACGCATCTAGACTTCTGCAGGCATCTCTGGGTCATTGCTCCGAGCCCGTCTCCGTTCCATGCCTTTGTCTTTCTCAGATACATCTACCATATATGTCCTCTAAGGAGTGTGGCTTGCTCTGGTTTCAGAGCTAATCAGTATCAGAGTAGCAGAAAGAATATCAATAACCTCAGTCCCAGCATCCAGAGAGGCCCAGAATTACGTCTCTCGAAAGATGCAGTATCCAGTACCACTTGGATGAACTGTAGACGCTTGCGTAGCTTTCCACATTCCCACATTCCTATTCTGCTCACGCTGTGTAAAGCCACTTCATAAGATGGGATTTTCCCTCGTGGTTTCCAGACATTCCCATTCACCGCTGAGGCTGAACATGTACCCTGTACTTATGCCTGTTTTTGATGAGGTCCCTTACAGGTGGCCGGCTCTAGCCGATTTCCCTCCTTGGAGGCTTGGGGGCCGGGGAGATGTGCATCCACTCTCCTTTTAGTAGCCCTAATACAGTATCGTTGCCTGGGAAATTGAGGGTGACCTACATTTAACGCAAACCTTAGACTGTGTCTGTCAGTGGTCAGGCATCTCAAGCAAGCTGTGAATGTGGTTAACTCTAGGTCCTGTTAACTCTAAGTTAAAATTCGGAAAAGTACCCGAAGAGCTCATATTTTGTGTCACTTACTAAGAGATGGCCGTGTGCTTTAGATATCATCCTTATAGGCACTAAAGCAGATTATTTTATTTTGAAAATGTCCCTGGCCTATATTCTTGCCCTACCCAAGGGCCGCTGCACTTTGACCAAAAACATCCAAGAAAATAAGCTGAGGGTCTGCCAGGAGCATGATAGACAGCATCTCCAAAATATTCTGTGTTGAAATCTTGAGGTTCAGTGTGAGGGAAAAAATGGTAGGAGGGCACATTTTCCACAGTCAAATATATTAAGAAAACTCATTATGCTGTATTATCCCCCTTGGAGTTTCTCAGTACATACTGGTATATTGAGGGCCCTGGGAAGTCTTGCAGTGAAAACAAAACCAGAAACTAAAACCTACTCAACTTTGTAAAAGCCAGCTTACTCTAAAATGATTTCACTTTTTTTTTAGTGGCACCTAATATTACCTCACAGGCCCTATTTTTGGCAGTGCTGATGTAAACACCCTTGCAGCACTGACCGGGAGGTATATTTGATTCCCTGGAACAGTGTCTCAGCAAGATGCGCAGGTGCAGGTGTGGTCTGCTGTTCCACCCTTCGTTACTGTCACCCCCTCTGCAACAGGTCCCTTGCAGGCCCTCGAACTTGATTTTCTCTGAGTACAGTGATTTCGCAGAGGACCTCCCATATGAATGGAGAAGAATAATATAACTCCAGAAGACAGGGACCTCAGGGTCCTGTCCCACCCATGCTGTGAGACCCGGGAGGTTCAGGCAGAATTGCAAAGGACCTTTATTTCCCCCTCAAGTAGTTTTGCCAGATGTGTGTGTGTGCGCGTGCGTGTGCGTGTGTATAAACAGTCCTATATTACTTTGTCTTGTGTTATTTTCTCCTCAGGGGACTCATGGAGGTGAGGTCCTTTGTCTGAAAGAAGTGATCCCAGTTTGGCAGAGGGAGGAAGTCCAGACTCTGCTAGGAGTCAAGGTAAGGCATCAGAATGAGTGGTGAGACCACCCACTGCAGGAGGGAGGGGCCTTGCCATCAACTCTAGGAGGTCTCACGCAAGGACAGTGATGTGAGACGTCCCCTCGCTTCCCCATAAGGGTCTCAGAGAGGGCAAAGGCCTTGGTGTGAAGGGAGATGGCCGCAGGCAAGGACAGCCGGTGTCCTAGGAGTTGCCAGGAGTCGTGGTGAAGGCCCTGAGTGAGGCCTAGAATGGCAAACTGCCCTTAAAGTTACTTTGGGGTTGTGGGGAAACCAGAGAGAAATCCCCCAGAGTGGGGATGCAATGTGTCGTGTGCTCTTCTGTGAGTGGGGGTAAAAGCAGTGTCCAAATTCTGTTTTAACCACATTGTCTCTAGGCAGTTTCTGAGACATAAAGGTGATTCTGTCGAGGTGAGATGTTAAGAAGCCACTAGGCACTCTTTGTACCTGGCCTGGATTGTCAGAGCCCACTCCATCAAAAGGGCATTCGGGGTGCCTGTGTGGCTCAGTCGGTTAAGCGCACGATTTCATCTTGGGTCACAATTTCACGGTTCTTGAGTTCGAACCGGTTCATCGTTCTTGAGCTCCTTGCTGTCAGCACAGGGCCCACTTCAGATCCTCTGTCTCCCTCTCTCTGTTTCTGTCTCCCTCTCTCTGTCTCATTGCCTCTCCCCCACTCATGCTCTCCTTTTCTGTCAAAAATAAATAAACATGAAAAAATTTTTTTAGGGATGCCTGGGTGGGTCAGTAGGCTAAGTGTCTGACTTCGGCTCAGGTTGTGATCTTGCAGTCCATGAGTTCGAGCCCCACATCGGGCTCTGTGCAGACAGCTCAGAGCCTGGAACCTGCTTTGGGTTCTGTGTCTCCCTCTGTCTCTGCTCCTCCTCCGCCCTCACTCTGTCTGTGTGTCTGTCTGTCTCATTCTCTTTCTCTCAAAAATAAATAAAAACTGACAAAAAAATTTAAGGCATTCAAATTAACTTATAGTGAGTTCTGGGTTTTTAGTGCAGGTTAAATTAATGAAAACAAGGGTGGTTTAGATGGAAGGGCCCCTGGGAGGGCAGAAAGTTATTGAACAAGTGTGGTTTAGATGGAAGGGCCCCTGGGAGGGCAGAAAGTTATTGATCCTTGACGCACATTTTTGGAGCTTTGTGTTGCATCTAACTGGGGAACTATACTTTATACCTGTGTTGAATGATTTATCGTGTAATAGGGAAATATTACTTAGTTTTCCTTGCTAATCAACATTTTTGCTGATTTGCTTTTATTTGTTCTAGAATGGTACATATTTGCTGGCAGCTGCTGGATTAAAAAAAAATCCCAGCAGGGTGGGGTGGTATTATTAGGGTTCAAATTAATCATACTAATAAATACCATGTAGAATTGTCAGTAGGCCATGTCCTGTGCCAGGCACTTCACACATATGAACTACAGTCCACCATCCTGTAAGACAGAGCTTATCCAACCCACTTCACAGATTCAGAGTTTGATGCTCTCTAAGGTTAGTCATGTGCCTGGATTCGTGCAGCTGTTAAGGGACAGGGTTGAAACTAGACCTCTAATCTGGACTAGTCTAGAGTCCACACTGTTCTACTTCTACCCTGAGGTCCACCTTGTGTCTCTTAATTCGGTTTGCCCCTTCCTTCTTAAAAATGTATCTCTGGGGCGCCTGGGTGGCTCAGTCGGTTAGGCGTCCGACTTCAGCTCAGGTCATGATCTCACAGTCTATAAGTTTGAGCCCCGCGTTGGGCTCTGTGCTGTCAGTTCAGAGCCTGGAACCTGCTTTGGATTCTGTGTCTCCCTCTCTCTCTGCCCCTCCCCCACTCACGCTCTGTCTCTATCAAAAAATGAATAAACATTTAAAAAAAAATGTATCTCGGGTGGCCAGAAGAAGGACTCTGTGCTCATACCACCCAGTTGGAATACATTCCCAGAGTAGTATGAATACCCAAGTAAATGAGAGGCATGAATAAAGAAAAGAATACATAGTGACAGTATGATCATCTATACGTGAAGCTTCAGATGGCCTTAAAAGATGAGGGGCTTTCAAAGTCATCCTGGACAGCCCCTTCCCTGGACAGTATAAATCTATATGAACAGAATGTACATGAGACTCAATCTTGCTGATGAAGAGAAGGAAAATAACAGCATATTTCACCCCTCACAGACCATCGCCTTCCTGGGGCTGCCGTCACTCCCAGGACAGGGACTGAGGTTTGCAGAGTGGAAACTGCTCATGGGCTGGCAAGGATGTGGCATTTCCCGGAAAGCCTTTAACCGAAGATGCCGGGGCCAAGAGGAATAGCCCGAGGTTAGAGGGCCTGAGAGACCAGTACACCCGCCGCGGCGGATCACAGTAGGCTGCCACCTGCTCTCAGACTTAGAGGCCTCAGACAGAGCTGGCAGGCTGAGCATACCCCTCACTTACTCTTCAGGCCACTCAAGGACTTAAGAATTTTGGCCCAAGACAGACAGTCCCAGGTCAGTAGAAGGAGGAGTCCCGGCCTATGGCAGGTACAGACATGAGGACCCCAAATGAGGAATGATGGAAGGACTCAGCCAGAACAGTGGGCTTCCATGAAGCCTGGCTTAGGTCCTCAACTGTAGGAAATCCAGAACAGCATGTCTGGATGTGGCTTATTCTGACTTCCACGCCAGAGGTCCCCAGAAGGTGAATACTTGGACTTCATGGGAGCAGCCTCAGTGCAACAAGGAGTTCCAAGCCTGGTCAGGTGTCAGGGTGAGGACTCTGAATCAGAATGAGGGACTCACCCCAGAACAGAATATCCCCACAAATGCCCCCAGTGCTGTCCTGGGATGCCCAGGACAGAATTGTGAGGTGGAAGAACCCCCTCATTCTCCCTGGAGTGTCTCATATAGGTGAGGATCTTGGGCTAGCGGGGACAGCCCTAGATGTGCAGAGAGAGAAAACCCAGGCCTTAGGAGTCATGGTAAGGACCCTGACTATTAGGCAGGGATCCTCCTACCAGCAGAGGCTGTCAAACAGATCTCCACCCTATTCTTAGCCCCGGGAGGCCCCAGAAGAGCTATCAGTTCTTTGTCAGCCCCAGTGTGGCCACAGGAGGAGTCGTGGCCTTAATTGAAGATGAGGACCCTGCGTCAGCTGATGAGGGAAAAACTCCCTTAGAAAAAGCTTCCCAGGGCCCTGTTGGTGCTTCCAGGCTTGTGCAGCCCAGGAAGGGGTAGCCACGCGCCGCGGGACCAGAGATTCCCCTCTGGCAAGTCAGGAGAGTGGAGCTTTGGAGGCCGGCAGGGGGAGGAGCCCCAGGCCCTGACGGACGTGGGGAGGACCCTGGGCCAGGACGCGGGGACCACCGAGTTCTCGGCGGCGGGGTCCTAGAGCGCCTCACCCCTGCTTTCGGCCCTCGGAGACCCCGGGCGGCCGCCGCCGAGGGCCGGATGCGGCTGCGTCGACTTCCTTTCGGGCCCGGACCTCAAGGCGGAGGGCGCGCGGCGTTTGTTCGGCGGCGGCCGGATTCCCGGGACCGGGCTGAAAGTGAGGTGAGGACGCCGAGTGGGACCCGAGGAGACGACTCCCCGCGCCCCCGTAACAGAGGGGACCCCTCCCCGCCATGGGCCCGTTTGGCCCCGGCTCTGGGTGTTCCCGGCGGAATGTGAGGCGGAATTCGGCCTAGAAGTTCTCAGAGACCAGGCCTCCGTCTCGGGAGTTGTCCCGATACTACCGAGGGAGGCGGTCCTAACTAGATTCAAGATGAGGGCCCCGAGTGCTAACGAGCGGACCTTGACCCAACAGAGGGGGCTACTCTGGGAAGCACCCCTGCACTCAGCTCTAGGAGGCTCCATGCTGGGTAGACAGATGCCGAGGGAGCTACCTCCTTCTCTAGCAGCTAAGGGGATTCAGGGTTATACCAACAGCTCGCATACTCAGCCTAGGAGGCCCGGGACAGAGCTGGCAAGCTGAGGTGCCCCCTCATTTCCTCTCGAGGTGGTGATCTCAGGGAAGTGACGGCCTGTATCTAATGGCATAAGCCCCATTCAGCGAAAGGATCCCAGTCCCTAAACAGGAATCGACGTTGTGGTACTGAGTGATGATGGGGGAATCCCTCCAGGAAAGAAAGGGGCCCCATGAAGCCCAAACCCTGTTTTCACACTTGGAAAACTTGGGCATGGTGACATGATACGTTACACTGACTTCTTCCCAGAACATCTCAGGGAAGTGAAGAACCAGGTCAAAGGGGGCAGCCTCAGGCCAGCAGAGGGAGGATATGGGGTCATGCCACGTGTCATGGTTCATGAGTTGGAGCCCTGCGTGCGTCTCTGCACTCATGGCCCAGAACCTGCTTGGATTCTTTCTCTCTGCTCCTCCCCCCTCCTTCTTCCTTACTCTTGCAAAAGCAATAAATAAATAAAGTCCTGCCTAGTATTATTTCTGGGAGACCTCCAAGGTAGATGCCGTATGAAGTGCTCATCAGTTTCCACTCCATGGTAACAGGAAAGTGAGAGTCTTGGTCCAAGGGGAGTGGTTCTAGATCAGCAGAGGCGGAAATCTTAGACCCTGTTGTGAGCCAGATTTAGACCTTGAGTTGGGATCCTATGGAGGACCACCTGCCATAGGACATCAACCTGCCTGCAGTAGCTTTTACTCTTGAGAGACCGCGTTTGGTCAGTTAAGGTTGTCTTCGCTTCTTCCTCTTGGAACTTATGCTCTTAATATGAGGACTCTAGGGATCATCCAATCCTGAATAGAGGGGACATCAAAGCATCCATCTTAACCCTTTGATTTCAGCCCAGGAATCCTCAGGGGAGAGCCTTCATGTTGAGCATCCCCTGACTTCTTTATATCAGGTCTAAAGGAGGTGATATTCTTAGTCTGAAGATTAAACCAAAGTTAACAAGGGAGAGTGGTTCTGAGCCTTTTAAGGAACCAAAATGAAGGCCTTAAATGAGGCTGAGGATCCCAGTGAACTCAGGACAGAATGGACCCTGCTGAGCTCTCAGCACTGGGCAGGGAAGTAGACTGAGGTGCCCCTTCACTTCCTTCTCCTGGGTCCCTGGGAGCTTTGAGGTGTGAAATAACAGGTAGCAGAGGGAAGGGTGCCCCATCTCTGCCAAGACTTGATATGATAACACTAAAGATAAATGGAGAGGGCCCAACATGCCAGAACACGGAGGCCTCTACTGCAAACATCTGCTCTCACCTCAGTAAACCCGAGGCAGGGCTAGTAGGATGCAAATAAGACTCACTGTGAGGGCCCTGTGGTTCTCTGTAAGATTCTTAGGGGATAGGATGACCAAGAGAACAGGAGCCTTTGTCGGGTCCTAGAGCAGTATCCTCAAGTATCCTGCCGAGGTCACCTTTGATAAATCCAAAGTGGAATCTACCTGTTGAAGGTGATAACATCATCTTATTCTCGCTTCTGCAGTTGCCCATATCACCTGTCCACTGGCTCACACCCTTGCCTGCTATCTCTGAGCACAGCCATTATGCCTCGTGGTCAGAAGAGTAAGCTCCGTGCTCGTGAGAAACGCCGCCTTAACAGAGCCGAGACCCAAGGTCTTAAGAGTGCTCAGGCAACTACAGCAGAGGGAGAAGAGGCTACTCCTTCCTCCTCTCCTGTTCTTGGGGGTGCTTCCTCAAGCTCCCCTATTGCTGGCACTTCCCAGGAGCCTCAAAAAGCCCCAGCCACCACCAGGGCTGCTGCACGTGCTTCACGGCGAAGATCTAAGGCAGGTGCCAAGAGCCAGGTTGAGGAAAGTAAAAATTCCTCTCTGGCCTCAACTTCCACCGGGAAAGCTCAAAACGATCCTCTAAGCAGGAAGGTGGGGATGTTGGTACAGTTTCTGCTGTATAAGTATAAATTGAAGGAGCCCATTAAGAAGATAGACATGATGAAGATCGTCCACAAAAGGAACAGGGAGCAGTTCGCTGAGATCCTCAGGAGAGCCACTGAGCGCATGGATCTGGTCTTTGGCCTCAAATTAAAGGAAGTCAAGCCTGGCAGTAACTCCTACACCCTCACCAGCAACCTAGACCTCACCGACGATGGCACTATGAATAATCTCTGGGGCTTTCCGAAGAATGGGCTTCTCATGCCTCTCCTAGGTGTCATCTTCTTGAATGGCAACTGCACCTCTGAGGAGCAGATCTGGGAATTCCTGAATATTTTGGGCGTCTATGATGGAAGGAGGCACTTCATCTTCGGGGAGCCCAGGAAGCTCATCACCCAAGATTTCGTGCAGGAAAAGTACCTGGAGTACCGCCAGGTGCCCGGCAGCAATCCTCCACGCTATCAGTTCCTATGGGGCCCCAAAGCCCATGCTGAAACCAGCAAGATGAAAGTCCTCGAGTTTTTGGCCAAGGTCCACGACACCGTCCCCAGTGCCTTCCTGCCCCATTATGAAGAGGCTCTGCGAGATGAGGAAGAGAGAGCCCAAGCCAGAGCTGCAACCAAGCATGCCTCTACTGCCAAGGCCACTGCATGTTCCCAGGCCACATCTGGCCACTCTTCTCCCTAGAGAGGGCTGAGGCAGATTCTTCGCTTTGTCATGGGAAGGCCTGTTAAGTAGTGTTTGTCATGGGCACAAATAATTTGTTGATTACCTTTTTTTAAATATATTCTTCAGGCACTGTTCCTTTCAATAGAAAGTTTATGTAGATTCAGAATATAAGTTTTTGGATGGCACAGATCACACATTTACTGCTGTTTATCAGTTTTAGGTGTAAGAGTTTATTTTTTTTGAAATGTAGATCAGAAATTGTTAAATCACTTTTGTGATCCAGAGCAAGATAAGATGGCTTTAAGATAGGATATCCTTGGAAATGTGAAAAAAATTCCACACTAAAATAGTTAGGATGAGAAGATCGATCGATAGATAACTAGATACATAGAAACCTAGATTCGTAGATAGATGGATAGGTACATAGGTACACAGATACATAGATTACATAGATAAGCAGATAGGTACATTGATACAGTAATAATTGGTTAATTCTTTGTTTGCCTTACTCTATTCTTTTTCTAAATTTAAAAGACATATACCTGCATTTGTTTATGTTTGTTAAGAATGTTTGATAATATATGATCATAATGAATCAAACCTCTTTATACGTGTCTCTTATTTTACACAAACATTGAGCATCTGCTCTTGGGAAGTCTTCATCCTTGTACTGGGGGTGTTTAGTCAAAGAAGACCCAGCCCCTGCGATTATAGATTATAGGAGCAGCTGTCACTATGGGAAGAAGGTGAGATAGTAGTACTCCATAAAGAACAAGGGAAGGGGCACCTGCGTGGCTCAGTCAGTTAAGCATTTGACTTCGGCTCAGGTCATGATCTTGCGGTTGGTGGGTTCGATCCCCACATTGGTCTCTGTGCTGACAGCTCAGAGCCTGGAGCCTGCTTTGGGTTTTTGTGTCTCCCTCTCTCTCTGCCCCTCCCCCACTGGCTCTCTCTCTGTCTCACGTGCTCGCTCGCTCTCTCTCAAAAATAAACATTTAAAAAAAAAAGAACAAGTGAAAATCTTGGTAAAGAGGGGGCCGAGAGAACATACTACTTAGTTTTCATTCCTAAGCAGAATTTTGGCTGATGGGGAGATTTTTCTTGGCCAGAGCACTGCATATTTTCTGACATGTCTTAGATGTAAAATGAAACAAAACAAAATTCAGCTGCACAGATGGTAATGTCTGAGGTCAAGATAATCATAGTAATACCTGCCATTCCCAAATGTCTCAGTATAGATGCTTTCTGTACATTAGACAGTCCTAAAAGATAGGGTTTATCAAACTTACTTCACAGGGGAAGCCTGAGGCCCATAGAATTAGAGTTTGGCAGCGTGCCAAAAGGCATAGGGCTAGTAAATGACAAGGCTGGGCCTAGGCTCCCCGCCAGAATTACCACAGAGGCTACATTGTTTTACTCCTCGCACCCTGAGACACACCCTGTGTTTATTTCAGTTTTCTTTTCAGTACTTCAAAATTCGTCTTAGGTGCTAAAAAAGAATGGCCTTGTGTCCAAACTGCTGGGCTGGAGTATATAGCCAGAGCAAAAAGAATGCCAGAATAGCTGAGAGGGATAAATAAAGGACACTATTAGGTGACAGTATGATTACATTTGCAATGCTAAATAATCTCAAAAGATCAGTGGCTCTCAAAATTAGCCTGGACAATCTCTTACCGGTAGAAAGGAAATCTAGCAGAACAGAAGTTACATGAGAATCTTCATCAGGCTGATAAACAGAAGGAATAGATCAATGTGTGTTTTCCCCTGACACCCCATCACCTGTCCTGGGACTCCTGCCTTGTGCTAGCGCTTGCCCATTTCACATCACTCCCAGGACAGAGTCGCATTCTCTGCGAGGATTGTAAAGCAGCAACTGCTCCAGGGTTTGCAGAGATGTGCAATTTCCCAGGAAGCCTTAAATCCAAGAGACACAAACCGAGGCAAGGGCCCCATGTAGGAGGACTGGGGAGACCAATGCCCCAGAATGTAGGGAATGCCAGGGACTTCGGTCCCGTCTGTTCTCGAACACACAAGGTCTCAGACACAGTTGTTAGACTGAGCATACCCTCCCTTATTCTGCAGGCTTTTCACTGGCGTAAAAACCTTGGTCTGAGACCCAAGTTCTCCTATCACTAGAGAAAGGGTATTGGTCTCTCATAGATGTAATGGAGATAAACCTGAATGAGGGTGGTGGAAGGACCTAGCCAGAACAGTAGGATCCCATAAAATCCTGTCCCACTGTCAGCTCTGTGAGTCCAGAGGAGTCGTGGCTGCTTGTGGCTAACATTGATTTTTCAACTCCGGTCCCAGAAAGTTGAGACCTTTGTCTGATGGCTGTATCTTCAAATTAGCAGAGAGGGTGGGGTTCCGGGAAGGATACAGGGTCAGAGTGAAGATGCTGTGTGGGGACATGGGGGTCCCCCCACCCACATCTGACAGGGCTGTACCTAACCCCTTCTCTGCTGCGAGCCTAGGAGGCACAGGCGAGAGCTGCCACGCTCACGTGCCCCCTACCTCCGCCTTCTGCCTGGAGGGAATCAAGGAAACGAGGGCCTTGGTTTTATAGGCTGGCTATTAAGTGGAATCCCAGCCGTGACGGTGTCAAGGTGAGAACTCCGTATGAGGAATGGGGCAACCAACCACTCCGTACCAGGTATATTATGACATACTAGAACAATAATAGTATTAAAATCAATGTGGGGTATGAATAAGGGGGAAAAGATGATTTTTGCAGGCAATAGGATCATCTGCATATGTGATTTCAGGTAACCTTAAAAGATCAGGGACTCAAAAACTTTTTGACTCAGGATCTTCCCTACAAAAAGCAAATCTATGAGAACAGTGGTTACATGAGACCTTAAGCCTGTACAGGAAAGAGAAGGACAAGGACCCATTCTTTGCAAGGTTTGGAGTAGGGAAACTGCTCGAGAGTTTTCAGGGACGTGGCGTTTCCCAAGAAGCCCTTATTGGAAGTGACAAGGGCCTTTGGGAGGATACCCATGAGTCAGGACTGGTGAAAGGGGAAAGCAGCGTTCCAGAGGGTCGGCTGTTCCAGAGGGAGCAGCCCCTGCCTTCTCTCAGAGCTAGAAGGCCCCAGGCAGAGCTGGCAGGCCAAGAATCTCCTCACTTTTTTATCACACTTGTCAAGGATTTGAGACTTTAGTCTGAGGAAGACTCTCTCAGGTCAGTAGAGAGAGTTGTCAGATACGAATGTGAGTTTTCTTAAAAGGAGCGAAGGAAGCATCTGCCCGGAACACTGGTGGCTCATAGAGTCCAGTTCCTGCCAGCAGCTCTTGGAGGTCCTGAATTCCATCGCACGATGAAGCATAAAGAGGCTTTGAGCGGCACCTGGGTGGCTCAGTCAGTTTAAGTGTCTGATTCTTCGTTTCAGCTCAGGTCATGATCCCACGGCTCGTGGGATTGAGACCCACGTCCAGCTCTGTGCTGACTGTGTGGAGTCTTCTTGGGATCCGATGTCTACATTTCTGTCTGCCCCTCCTATGCATGCTCTTGGACTTTCTCTCTTTCTCTCTCTCTCTCTCTCTCTCTGTCTCTG